>NC_021160.2:54110134-54143013 GCF_000331145.2 Cicer arietinum
TATTATAAAAAAAAAAAAAAAACAAAATTTATGGATATTAAAAAATATAGTTAAGTGCATTTGAATTTCTAGATTTTATGTAATATAAAAGTTAAATTTATTAAACTACACATTTTTAATGACAAACATTTTAACTATCAACATTAAATATTTTAAATTAAATGATTAACGTATTGAGAATAATAACATTAAATAAATCAAAATAGTTCACTTTTAATTATAATAGTTTAGTAAATTTAACTTTTAAGAAAATATTGACCAAAGAAAATATTTTATTATAACTTTTAATATTAACTTCAATTTAACTTTTAATAATAAGTCAAAATACTTTCATACAATAACTACCATAGAAAATATTTTATTTTAAGATTAATTAAAGGTTTGGTTTTTATATTTTAATAATTTTTTAATTTTAGCCCCCTATACCAGTAATTTTAGTCCTTTAATTTTATCAATTTATAAAATTAGATCCATCGTTCTTCTTTTGTGCTAATCTTACGATTTTAATATGATGTGATATTTATTAATTTAATAAATTACTGTTATTTTCAAATTATATATAAATAATTTATAAAAAAAAGTATTCAAATATTAAATGATAAAAAAATTAAAAACCATGAATTACTTAGTAAAAAAAAATGGCAGTAAAAAACCAATAAAAAGTAGACAATCTAGTAAAAAATATAAAACAGTAAAACTAGAAGGAAAAAAAAAACAATTTAAAACCCTAAAGCAAGAAAACACGGTGTTTCAAATAATAATAATAGAACAAGTTGGATTGGAATTCAACTCATCTGCCGGGAAGACGCTGCCGAAATTGTTCGTCGGCCGCCGTAAGCAGTGATATCAAGGTTTGTTTTCCCACTTTTTATTTTTATCTTATGCTTCCTTTTTACAACTCAATCATAATTCCAATTCAATTCGGTTATAAACTACATTTCATAGATATTTACATAACCAATTTCAATTTCACAAGTGCTCTTGTTTGACGATCATTCTTTTAAGATTATAAATTATAGGCACCTTTCATTCATATACACTGCTGATTTCAAATTGAACAAGAAAAAAATCACTTTCATAACTTTGTCCTTTGTTTTATGCCAAGTAAAATTAACTTTTTTCAAACAATGGCTAGGTCAATCACACACTCTAAAATCACTTATTGAATAATGATTTTGACTAGATGCTTATTTGCTTAATTCTGATTCCGACAGTGATTCTCGATATTCCGCCGTGGAGCAACAATGGGTATAATCAGGGGTTGCTTCTCTTTTATAGCAGGAACAGTCTGTGGAGTTTATGTTGCTCAGAATTATAAAGTTCCTAATATTGCCAAGCTCGCCGACACTGTCTTGTTTATGGCTAAAGTCACTGAGGAAACATACCGCAAACCCAAGAAGAAGGATGATGAAGATGCTTAGTTCGTCAATGATACTATACTTGAATCAGGTTTTTGTTTAAACTTTTTTTTTTCAAAAGTTTCTGGATACTATAGGATCATATATCTTAATTTGAAGAGCTTTGTGAAAACATAAATCACTAGATGATTTTTATGAAATCAGTATTTTATCCTTTTCCAATAGAAACACGCTCATTTTTCCGCTGTCTTTCTTGCTCTAAGTTTTCGTGTTAGCTTCAAGGAAGAAGTCTGTTTCATAGTAATTGGAGTTGTATTTATTATTCAACTGAACTTTACACCGTAATAGCATTTTCTTATGTAATGTCATTCTTTATCTGATGCTGTTATGGATAACATTTTATTGGAGTTTTCTCTTTTATGGTTTATCTTGTTTCTTTAACAATTTGCATCTGCTGTCAAATTTCTGGTTTGACATGTTAACATAATGTGATTATACAAGGTGTTTGCACCTTCTTTATCGGCAACTGCTATTTGTAGTTTGACAGGTTCTGTATTTTTCATTTACTCTTATGTGTGTCTCAAACCCTAGTGAGATAAGACTTGGATTGTTATTGTTGTTGTTTTACATGTGCCCGTATTATAAATGCACAGTTCTTTCTCAATGCCTACCTCTCTACATATATGTAATTGTATGTCTTACATTGCGCAAACATGATGAAGGGTCGATGTGGTACTTAAATCACGAGGATACCCCTTCTAAAAGAATTTGGGTCTTTTTCGGAGTTGGGATTCCCCTTTTAATGTATATTTTACAGTGGTTGCTTTCATTTATTATAACCTGTTAAATGGGGCAATCTTGAAAGTAGGGACTGAATAAAGAATGATTAGGTAAAGAGTTATAGAAAATGAAAGGTTATAATCCACAATGAGCAAACATGGATCCTTTACATAGTATTTGTTTAGGGGAAATGGAGGGGATGGGATAAGAGAGATGGATAAGGGTGATTATTTTAAATTTTGCTGTTTGGTTTATTGTTTTGGAGGGAGAGGAAGATGAGGCAATATGAGGGAGTCAAATTCCTCCTCATTCAATTGTGACTCTCCTCCAATATTGGAGAGATTTGAAGGGTACAAAAGATTAACTTATTAAATTAAAAGTTTAGATAGATTGACCCAAAATGTCCTTATCATTCGAATGAAAATGTGTGTTGCTTATGATCTTCCTTTTGGTTGATGTCCTCTCTTTATCTCAATCTCTGTTGGTGTAGTTAGAAAAGTATGCATGCTGGTCAATCAATATATGGTTCATGTGTAGGAAAAATGGTTAAATGGTGTGTAAATTACAAGAAAAGAAAATCAAGATTAATGAGTTGGCCTACTTTGGCAAATGAGATTCTGAATAAACTTGACTTTGTAAAATTGCTTTGGTCGGAATTGAGTTTGAAGTCAAGTCATTTATGTCTGGATGTTTTGAATCTGAAAACAGGTTTGATGAAAATGTAGTCTAAACTTTGAAACTTTACTCAAATGCTACTTTTTTTTGCTTCTATCTAATCTGAGATTTGGATGTTAGATCAATTTTGGCTAACAATACTAAACACCTACTAAAATTAAAATCAATTTTTTTTTTCTCCTGACAGAAAATTCACACTTCTTGGTAGTTGAGTGCATGCCTAAAATTTTCTTATAAAATGACTTGCCTGTAGTTGGTTATTTTCTCTGATGACAACCTCTAAAGCATCATCCAACCCAACAAGCTATGTCAACGTTGTAATACTAACAGCTATGTCTACAATATTATGTGAATATATAGTTAGAATTTTATTACATTTTACACGACATTGTACATTGTCATGATCCCTGCTTTCTTTTGGTTGAAGTTATTATGAATAATAGAAAACGTTTGGTCATCTTTTGTTATATGCAGTATATGTATTTATAAATATATATATATATAAATAAAACAGAAAATAAATGTCAAAGTAATGATCGCTCAGTATCCTCTGTCTGGTTGATAGGAAAGTTGGAGTGATGTAAATGAGAAAATAAAGAGAAAAATTTGTGTTTTCAGTGTTTGGATTAATTTTAGTAAAAAAGTAGAAAAAAATTATTATGGTATGGTGGCTACCACCACAGAGGATATAATTTATTGTATCAGACCAAAAGGGCCTTGTTTTTCCCTTCATTTCTTCAATCTACCTAACTACCAATTATGCGTCAATCTCTATGGACTATGGGCAACACCATTAACAGTGTCATGAACTTTCTTTGGACTGAAAATTAAAGTGTAAGCCAAGTAGCTATTGTGGCGATCGCGGTTCTCTACAGAAGCACCTCAACCATCCCAGAGCTCCCGGACATTGATGCTTCCATCGACAAACCCTTCAAGGCTCTCAACATGTAACAAGTTATGAGTCATTTAGTGATTAGGGAAGAAGGGAGTATTAACTGTATTCCGAAAGAGGTATCGTAATTATGGATGGGGTCTTATATGAAAGTTAGGGAGGTGAGGGAATCACGTGTTCAACTAAGATGGGTAGGTGTTGTTGAATACACTCTAATATTGTTTCTGGCTTTTCAGAACTAGTTTTTTGGAGGCAAAGCAATAGGAGAATTTGGAGGTATCGGAAAAAATGGTAACAAAAATTTAGATACCAAAATCTCAAAATGGTGAAGGGTTAATTTTGTTATCTTAACTATTATTTCTTTTTTATTCAAACAAATAAGAGATTTGTTTCCTTTACATCTTACTAACAAATATAAAATCATTTTATCGTTTCCTCCCATTATTTTTTACTCACAATTTTTAACGAACAAAGCAGTGAAACGTGGTACACTCCAGTGCAATGTTTGGATCATTTAACGTGAATTATTATTAATGAGCCGGAATTGCAATGGAATCCATCGTGTTAAAGTACCATATGATTGCATGCCTAATAGTAGAGGGAAATATGTTCAGTATAGAAATTAAAGCTTGTCATTATATCAACACCCATGTTCTTTTGTTTGTTATTGCTACCACACAAAAAGTTAACTCTGACTCTGCAGTGCATTGCACACAATAGATATCTAATTTAATGTAATGTAATCCCCCGCGTAACAGCGACATTCCATCTTTTATTATTCCTTTGTTATTAAGACAGCTAATAGTGTCTAGTCTAGTTTATGTGCTCTTCCTTTTTGTGGGATACTAAAGTAACCTAAGAGAGGGATATATCACACGATATAGTAATCTTATTTAAACATAAAATAATATATAAATACAATAGCGTATAAAATTTTTACATAAAATGATACACAAATATAATACTGCATATTCTAAAGTAACTTAAGAGAGAGATATATATCACACGATATAGTAATCTTATTTAAACATAAAATAACATATAAATACAATAGCGTATAAAATTTTACATAAAATAATACACAAATATAATACTGTAGTAGATTTTATATTTTATTATTTTATAAAATTCAAATTATATTTATATTTTATTTTATGTCAAATTTTGTATTCTAATAATAATATTATTCACCAACTCACAGGTATATTGCAAATTCAAATCATTAGCTTTGGCCCTTCACGATGTGGACACCATGCTAAGATGTAACTTGCGATATTGAATTTGTTGCTTTCTTCACCCATTCGATTCCAAACAACTAAAGTAGAAAATACAGCTTCTAAACCTTGGATGCAGAATGAACTCCGTTAATATCGGGTGTGATATTGTAACCCTTCAATATTAGAGCATCTCCTATCCAATGGTCATTGTTTAATAAATCTATTTTGGGTTTCATACATTTCTATTAAGTGGTCTCTACCACGTCATACTTATATAATAACTCATACGTCCAATGATGAAAATTAGGCAACTCTTTAGCAACAATTTTTTATTCTATACTACTATATCTTAATTGAGACCTTTCAACAAATTATATGCAACTCACTTTGCTACATTTGGTTCTTCTAATGGAGAAAATTTAAGATGCACGTTTATTATGCTATGGAACCCTCTATAATAGTCATTGGAGATGTTCTTAATCTCACAATGTATTTTTTCTTAACCTATTCAAAATGATCCATTTTTAAGGAGGATTATAAATATGAGTAGAGCTAGAAATAAACTTTTAAATACCCTCTTTGCAATAATTTAAGTGATTGTAAAAAATTCATGTAGGTTCTACTAAATACATAAAGTATATTTAGTGAGGTTTATTTTCAAAGTGATTAAACTCACTCACATTAATATTATCGATGATAAATGCAATAGAATAATTTATTGTGTACTTTCAAGTTGATCTACACTATCATTCATTATATCCAAATTTTCTTCCTTAGAGTCCATTTACACGTTAACATTACATTTGTAAACGAGTTAACGTAATTAGAAACTGCATGTGATAATTGTACATAAACTCAATCCTTGTAACATACATAAATTGAGTTTATGTGGCAAATTTAAAACACAATGTGTTTGTAAACTTAATTCACATAACTTTTTAAAATTCATAAGTTTTATATTTATAAAGTAACTTCACGCAAGATCTACGAAATCAAAATTTATAGGCTTTATGGACTGAGTTCACACACGATTTTCAAATGAAAAAAAAATTGTCTATACAATTGAATATTAATGGAAGCTTGTGTAAGTTTATTCCACCTTTAATAAACTTTTTTCACATTTAAACATGGAATGAGAGAGATAGTGGTGAAGATAATCATTGGAAAATGAAAGATGTATTTTGAAAACTAAATACGAGATTAGGGGCATTTTTTAGAATTAGAATTAATTAATTTCTAACAAAGGGTGTAACTCAAAAATGGGGGTGCAACTAACAGAAACCACATAGGAATCAATTCAAAATTCCTATTATTTGATAAAAAGATACTGCTACTCAAAATGTATACATTATAAATATCCAGTCAAGTAATTTACAACCTCAACTGTGACCCCTAACAATAAAGATCAGTTAATCAAAGCTTAATATTATGATTCATTGTGAGTGCAACATGGGACCGGAGCTGCAATGTGAGAATGATGGAGGACAAGAAATTATTGACATCCAAATCCAACCATGTGAACCTGTGCTTGCTAATGTGAAGTGTGAAGTGTGAACCTTTGGTCAAAATTACAAACAATAAACAATTTTTAAATAAAAAAAGACAGTATGTGTAGATTCCAAACAGTACCTAAGTCATGGTGCATAAGACAAAATAACTGAGCATAAGACCTCATATTTCCTTTCATCCCATTGATTCCAATGATTTATTCAACCAATATCTATCTATCTATTAACAAATAATACTAAAGTATATTATACTTGTCTCTTTTTTAGACATAATAATAATAATAATATAATGTATAGTTCTGAGTTTAATTCTCACAATATCGCTTTAATAAGTGATCCAAGACTTTGCCAGCAAAACTATCTCTTTAGTCAAAAGCACATTGGGTTGGGTCCCTTCCCTTTTTCTAATCCTCAATTCCCAATTGCCAATCTTAATCTCATCCCATCATCATATAAATAAAATTGTTTAGAATAATAGTAGGAGATGGAAACCACCAATCAAGAAAGAAAAAAAAAAAGAGTTAGCATTAGCAATAGTAGAATACAGCTCCTCCTCTAATGATTATCTAATTCTAAAGCAATCCACTTTGGATACCCAATTCATAAAAGTAATAAAAAACCATAATTCCAATTTCCCTTATTCTTCTTCTTCTTCATTACTTTCTCCTGTGATCAATATTCATTCATTATTCACATCACAATATGCCTTCAAGACAATTCCCTTCTACAAGTTCCAGTTTTTTTACCAAACCCAAGTTTCTTTTCATAGCACTAACCATTTCAGCTTCTGTTGTCATTTTCTTCTCAATCCTTTACTTCCTTTACCATCTTTGGCATTCACTTGTGCACAGAGCAAAAACTATTCCTTTTGATGCAAGTGCTCCTTTGAAGCTCCAAAGATTCTCCTACAAGGATTTAAAGCTAGCCAGCAATGGCTTTGACTCTGCCAATGTCATTGGCAAAGGTGGTTCTGGTACTGTTTTCAAGGGAGTGCTTAAAGATGGAAAATTCATTGCCATCAAGCGCTTGGACTCATTGTCTTTGCAATCTGAGAGAGAGTTTCAAAATGAGTTGCAGATTCTTGGAGGGTTGAGATCACCTTTCTTGGTGACCCTTTTGGGCTATTGTGTTGAAAAGAACAAGAGAGTTTTGGTGTATGAGTATATGCCTAACACAAGCTTGCAAGAGTCACTCTTTGGTGATGAGTGTTTTTGTTTGAGTTGGGAGAGAAGGTTTTGCATTATAATGGATGTTGCTAGAGCATTGGAGTTTTTGCACCTTGGATGTGATCCACCAGTGATTCATGGTGATATCAAGCCAAGCAATGTCTTGCTTGACGCCGAGTTTCGAGGGAAGGTCTCGGACTTTGGCTTGTCAAGGATTAAGGTGGAGGGTGAATTTGGTGTGGACTTGTTTAGCCAGGACTTGGGGAAAAGCCAAGATCTTTGGAAAAGCCAAGACCTTTCAGGTAATTTGACTGCAGCAGAAACTCCTGCAATTGGAACTCCAGTTGAGAGTGTTAGTGAAGTAGATTTTGCTCTTGCTTTGCAAGCTTCTTCTTCATCCAAAAATAGCAGGACTTGTTTTAATGTTAAAGCTTTGAACTTGAACTCTTTGAATTATAATGCTAATATTGTTGGTGAAAGTGTAAATGCAAAGGGTAAGGAAATTTCAAGTTTGGATATAGGAGGAGGAGGAGGGGATGATTGTTGGAATAATAAGTTTGTTCCTTATGATGATGAGTTTTGTAGCACTGATTATAATAGTAAAGAATTGGGCGTTAATGCTTCTTTGGTTGATAATGATGAGAAGGAAAATGGGAAACAATGGGGAAAGGATTGGTGGTGGAGACAAGATGGAAGTGGCGAATTATGTAGTAAAGACTATGTGATGGAATGGATTGGGAGTCAGATTTGTCCATCAAATGCTGATTGGGATGATGGTATTGGTAGTACTAAGAACAACAACATTCAGGAGAAATCAGAGTTGGAAAATTCAAGTCCAATAGATAAAGCCAATGATGCAAATGCACCACAATTATTACAAGTATTATCTGGGATGGAAAATGCAGATAATATTAATAATGGTGTTGATATGAAAGAACTGAAGGGAAAGAAAAACCACAACAAGAAGAAGAAGAATAGAAAGATGCAAGAGTGGTGGAAAGAAGAACATCTTGCTGAGTTAACCAAGAAGAACAGTAAGCTAAAAAGTCTACAAACTAAATGGAAGAAAGGCTTGAAAGTTCCCCATTTTGATTTAGGTAGAAGATTCTATCTTTGCCAACGTGGTAAGAACTATGGAGAGGAGGGAGAGAATGAGTGTGAACAAAATGGTGAGTTTAGTTTCAGAAGAGGTTGGAGGAAAAAAAGCAGCACACATTCCATTGGAAGTGATATGTGGAGTGGAGATCTTTTCAGCCGTGAACTAAGCAGCACAACTAGCATGAGAGGTACACTGTGTTATGTAGCACCAGAATATGGAGGGTGTGGATTCTTAATGGAGAAAGCTGATATATACAGTTTTGGTGTTTTGATTCTTGTGATTGTGTCAGGTAGAAGACCATTACATGTTCTTGCATCCCCCATGAAGTTAGAGAAAGCTAACTTAATTAGCTGGTGTAGACACTTGGCTCAGTCTGGTAGTAACATTTTAGAACTAGTTGATGATAAATTGAAACAAGATTACAATAAGGAACAAGCTAGCTTGTGTATCAATTTGGCACTCACTTGCTTACAGAAAATTCCAGAGTTGAGACCAGATATTGGTGATATTGTTAAGATTTTGAAGGGGGAGATGGAGCTTCCACCACTTCCATTTGAGTTCTCACCTTCTCCACCTTCTAGATTATACAACAGATCAAGGAGAAAACAGAAGGGCAATGCAGAATAGTTTTTTGTAATGTTTATGGTTTCCTTACAGAGGTTATGATGAGTGCAGTACCTGATAGATCATTGAATATGTTTGCATTTGGGAGCTGAACACATTCATACAGTGAGAAGTATGTTAGATGTATATGAGACTGAGATAATTATTTATGGTTTTCTCAACTAACAGTTGCATAAACTTTATTTATTGACTCAACATCCACTGATTGTCTTAAGTTTTTATGGATCTGTTTGGTTATAAAAGTTGTTTCTACCTTGTTTATTTGTTTTAGTATATCTTCTTGTGTTTTTACCCTTGTCAGCACATGCATCCTATCCTATTTGTTACATATTTAATGCAGTATAAACAATTCATCTTGATATAAGAACATGAAGCTAGCACCAAATTCATGACTGCAATGGTTGGCCTATTTTAGGGGAGATCAACAACAACTAAGTTGGTTTTTGGTTAACAAACAAATTAAATCAAACAACTAAATAGGGTCTCAGTTCTCAAATTGGGTGATATTGATTGTAGAGTTAGTTGTTGTGGTATAGATGGACCACAGAAAACAGGTCTTAATCAAAGACTAAAATGAGTCACTAGGAAACAGGAGTGCTTGTTCTGTCCATAATGTTGCATGACATACAATACAATCATCTAGTTGTCTTCATCTTCATCAGTCTTTAAGTGGACAAATCCATCACAAATGCAACCCAATCCAAAAAATTCGCAATAATAATACAAACCTATAACGAACCAAATCATGGTTCGATTCAAATCAACATTTTAAAACTCGAGTTGGATGATATATCATACGAGTTTATTAATTTTAATTATAGAGTTGTGTGGTTCAACTAGTAATTCACTAATCCATTGTCATGACCTGTACAAATTTTAAAAACAGTGATTTATATAGACGACTAAACGCTATTAATACTTAAATACATTAAAGTAATGATAATGCATTACAGTAACCATATTATTATGATGTGATACCACTCTATAAAAGCCTATATTGGTCAAAGAAATATCAAGTATCCTGCCAATCAACTAATGTCCAATCTCTCTTTATAACTAACTTACTCATTACCGCTTAATATCGTATATTCAACTAAATGATTAAATTCAAGTGGTTAATAAAAGTATTGTTTTCTCAAAGTTGAAGTATTTTTTTTTTAAAATTTTGTTACAGCATTAGAGTTGATATATGTGACTGTCATATGTAAGGAATAATCTTTATACAGGGAACACAGTTACTTCAAATTAAAGCATGCTTGGGAGATAGTGAGGAGAGAAAGTTGAAAGTGGAGTAAGGTGTGATACATTTGAAGGACTACCCATTACTGAGAAAAGCTGTTAAATTTTTTAAAATTACAATGTGGCAAAAAAAAGCTTATTAAAAATGTGTAAGAAACTCCAAGTGAATTCACGGATGAAGATGTTATAATATTTTTTCTCTGTTTCTAGGGATGGGTAGAACCAAAAGAAAGGAAAGTAGGCAGATAATCTATCTAGCGTGGAAAGAATTTTTCTACTTGGAAATTAAAATTGCACCTAAATAATTTCAAAGAAATTTCTTTCAGAAAAATTTCTAAAAAAATATTTGACTGAGTTTAATGAAATGCATTTTCGGTGTACAATTGTTTTACATTGATATTCAATTAGAACTCATAATATTACCACATAAAACTACTTTGTAACCGTGATTTAAAAGTAACTGTAAAATGTTAAATTTTCATTAGATGTCAATGTAAAACTAACTTACACTAATAATATATTTTCTATTTTCTCTATTTGATTTGAGAAAACGTTTTTTAACTAATAAATATCAAGGATCAATTGAGAGACAAATAACAGAATATGAAGTATAAAATTTGTAAAAGAAACTGATCAAATGAGTTCATTTACCAAACACCTCTATTTATAAAATAAATTTACAAAATAAACTATGAGTTAATGTATTGGCCTTGCCAAACATTCTAAGTCTGACTTCTAATAAATGGAGTTAAGTCTTAAACAAAATACTTGTATGAAAAAGGAGTCAGACTCAAGCTTAAAAGTTTGAAACAACTAGGGCCTGTTTTTTAAAAATCTCAACCAAATGGTCACAACCTAGTCTATACCTAATTTATTTTCACCCATAATTGCATACGCCATTTACTTTCTTTTCCCATCTTCTTTTTTAAAAGTCATACTTTTATTAAAAGACTACATTCTTTTTATAAGGAAACAACAAAAGAAAGGTAAAGTTGTATTAAAATTTTAATTTTGAAAAGAGTATATCTTTTTTTCTCATGTAATTATTTTTCATTTCCTATCTCTTTTTTATATCTCTCTCTATCCCACACTTCCCTAGTGTTTGGATCATCTAAAAATGCTTTATGGTGCAACAACTATAGGCACAGTTGGACTCTAAATCCAACTTCTCTAACATCATGTTTTCCCTTTTGAAACAACTAGGTTTTGAAACAACTAGGGCTTGTTTTCTCAAATATATTAAGCTTATGTTAATTATCATTGGCACATGACAATAATTTGGGAGGAAAAGTGTTTTTCATGCATATATGCATATCTTTAAGACAAAACTTACATGTTTGTGTTGTTTAACATGATAATATGCCACTTTGAAAGAGTCAAACGCAACCCCTGTGTACACCAAGGTATAAATTTCTACCTGTTTCAGAAGCAAACAGATAGAACTTCGTTTCTATTTTTCTATGAGAGGGAAGGGAAGGGAAGGGGGGCAAAGGAGATGAACCATCCAACATAGGTCTATGAAAGGCATAACGTAACAGCTTCCGTGACAGAAAAATTCATTATCTGTATGCATATCCACAGAATTCAGAATTAATAAAAAAGAGAAGTAGAAAACAAAAGCTTGCGACTCACCAAATACTTGGGAAGTCAGAGCATATAAGTTGTGAGTACTAAATGAAATTAATCCTACATATTCATAGTTTTCGAAGTATTAGCCAACATACAGATATATAACTTTCTATAACACACGTGAATACACAAAAAATGTCAAAAAGAATCAAGCACCTAGATATGATAACTTTGTTGTATGTTTTGGAAGTATTCCTAAAACTTTTAATTTTAAAGGGACCAGTCTCATTGTTTTAGTAAGGATCATTACGGAGGTTTATATCATGTCAAAGAGTGATTTGGACTTATATTCAGCTTGTGATAAAATTGGACTCACACATACAAGGTCTCCAATGCAAATCCTTGTGATTTTGCAAGATATAACTGACTAATCATGGATGGAGAACTCCCCGGAAGACAACCAAAATATGTTCTTTGTATACTGTTGAATGATGAATCACAACAATCAAAACAAGGGAGTATGAAGCCCAAATCATACAGCAGTGATCAAAACCACCAAGGGTTCTTTTATAGATCAGATAATAATGGGTTCACTCTATTCTCTCATTTCTTCAGTAAATCTGCTCCTTATTCAAAACTTAGGCAGTTTGTCAAGGGGCTATAGCCAAACTACTACAGCTGTCAAGAAACTCGAGAAATCTCGCCTGCAATTGACAACATTGGCAGTACAAATGCTTCAACATTCAAAATGGTAGAATGCAGAATGACACGCTAAATATCAGAAGCTTCTATTTCTCTGCTCCAAGTTGAGAACTTTTCTATCTTCATGCTCTCCATGGTTTTTCCATTTCATCTTATCACTTTTCAAAACTCTCACACTTTATCACTATTAGCCTTTCTAACATCCTGTTTTCTTTTATCACCACTATTGAGTACATGTTTCTGAATGAGCTTATTAAGCTTTGGATCTTCTGAACATCCATTTGAGATCATCTCCTCATAAAAATCCCTGGCCTTTATGAACCACCTGCATGTTACAAGCCCTTCAACCATTTTTCTGTAATGTATACAACTTGGCACCACATCATATTTCTTCATCTCTGCCCAAATTTTCAGTGCATTTACTGGTTGCTTCAACTTTAAGAATTTTTCCAAGATTAAAAGAAAGGAATCCTTATTTGGACCCAAACCAGAACCTTTCATCCTACTCAGAAATTCTATAGTTCCATGATAATCTGTTCCTTCAAAAAATGCATGGTAGGTCTCGACAGTTGGACTAATATTCTCCTCTACCATTGTGTTCAATACTATTCTTGCCATTGCTAGTTTTCCAGCTTCACAAAGAGGGAGTATCATGGAGTTAAATGTGGCAGAATCTGGTTGCAAACCTTGTTCCCTCAACTTATCTATAGTCTTGAGAGCTTCCTTCGGACAATTTTCACGAGTTAAAACATACACTAAAGAATTGTAGACCTCTATCCCAGGGATCCATTCCCTTTTTTTCATCTGATCATAGAGCCTAAGAGAGTCAAAAAGATTCCCTTCCTTTGAAAAGCAGGAAATCATGTGGCTGTATGAAGTAGCATCCGGCATTATGCAGTATTTTGACATGTCTCTCCAAACTCTTTTTGCTTCATATACATCATTTGTTATGTTACACCATCCATTAAGAATAATGTTGAAGCTCTCGATCTCAAGCGGGAAGAGCTTCTTGTTTACTAACATAAACTCTTCAGCCTCTTCGACATTACCATATTTACAAAGAGCAGTCAAAAGTGCACGGAATGCTTCCTGGTCAGGAGTCAATCTGAAGTTGTTCATAAAGTTGAATGTTTCAATAGCCTTGGCAGAGTTATTTGCAGCTGCATATCTGATTCAAATAAAATGCCGCAATGAAAAGAGGAAGAAAAACTGAATTATCTGCTATCAATAGATTTGGCATGACACTGACTAGAATTGATGAAATTTATCATCAATACAAGACATTCATTTACACATGAACAATAAAAATTTAATGGAACCATGGCATGGCAGTAAAAACCAAGTATTATAATTGCAAGCAAATCAATACCTAATTGGCTATAAGCTATGTGTAAATTAAGTAATGTTTGAGAGTTTCACTTTGAATGAAATATGATTGAAAAATGTGTTTATAAGTGAGAAGCATTCTTCACCTTACAAGTTGGTTTTGTAGGGTTGAGTTATGTCCAACCCAAATTTTAAAGTATTGTCAGACCCGTTGGGCCACCTACTATTGGGTCACTTAGGTTACACTCCAAATGTTTAGTCTTAGGCGTGAGGGGTGTGTTGAGAGTCTCACTTTGGATGAGATACATCTCAAGAATGTGTTTATAAGTGAGATACATCTTTCACCTTATAAGCAAGAGTTTTGTAGAATTGAATTAGGTCCAACCCAATTTTTTTTATAAAATCCAATCCAACACTAAAGTAATGGCAAATAATTCAAATATAAACAACCCAATACATACATCAAAAGTTAATGTTACTAATTTACTTCCGCAAGACAGTTTGGATTGACTTATTTGAGCTTATCTATTGAAATAAGCACTTGTGAGTTGTTAGGTTGTTTGAGCCAAATAGCTTATGTCATGTCCAAAAATTGTTTTCAACTTATTTCCGAATGCACTCAAAAATAGCTTGGAAAAACAATTATAGCTTATATGAAGACAATTTGACTTTATTCATAGATACGTATGCTATAACCGGTAAATGAATTCAAACAGAGTCCTGGCTCTCCTTCCTACCTGCTAGCAATTCGTGAAGATGAACATGCAAATTGCAATACAAAGGGAATATGATTTTGTGTTTGAATTCATAAGAAGAATAAGGAAAAGTGATGTACCTGTCAATGATGATAAGCATAGCATGATGCGTGGAGAGACAAGAAGCATGCATATCTCGAATGATGGACCATGCAGTGGAAAACTTGGCATGAGTTCCCAAAACCCATATCATCAAGTTGCAAGCTTTCTCATCATTATAACGGCTATTCCATTTGAAGGCACGCAATGCAGGTTTCCAATCTTCCCTTAAGACCCAAATTGCGGAACATACCAAATCTCTGTTTGGTTCCAGTGAGGTAAGGCTATGGTCGTCATCCTTTTTAAGAAATTGGAGGAATTGCAATAGATCTGGGTCATCTAAATCCAAGTTGAAGTCGAAAGGAGCATACTGATTCTGATTCTGAGAGGGTAATGAAAGTGTTTGATAGAATGCCTGAGAGAAAGATGCAACAAGGTGGGAGCGTTTAACAATGGTAAAGGCATGGAGCGCTCTTGAAATGTAAAAGTGACACCGTTTTGCCATTGAAAATCTTCACTCACATGCTTATTGCTTATATATCAACTTCAACTCATCTTTAGAACTTGTTGACTTGTAAGCAAACACAATCAAACACAAAAGTGTTTGCTTATAAAAAAAATACACGAAAGTACTTTTTTTTTTGGGTATAATACAAGTACTTCTTTTATCTACAACCAGTCAATTGCATATATTTTTTGGTTGAACTTTTGATGGAAGGTAATTTTTTATTTAAACTAAAATGTATAAAAAAATTATAAGTTATAGCAGATAAAAAAATTATAAGTTATAGCAGATAAAAAAATTATAAAAAAAAATAAAAATATATAAGTAAAATTAATATTTCACTTTTTAGTAAGAATATTTTATATTTACATATTTTTTCTAAATTTTCTTATTTAAATATATATTTTTACCTTTTTCTTGATAACTTTTGAAAGTAATACAAGAATAAATTATAACCGATAATTTATTTTAAATAGAGAAGGGAATTTTTTTTATTAATTAAAGTGACACTAATAATCATTTTACATATGTTTTCTAATTGATTTGAATTTGATACTTTAAACTTCTAAAGTTAAGATCTTACTATTGTTTTACCATTGAGTTAGCTCGTAGTATTTATAACCGGTGCGATAATTAAAAGAAAAACATTAATAAAGAAAAATATCACTTTTTTCTAATAAATATCATATTTAAGATTGATTTAAGAATGGATTTTACGAGGTTTAACTTCAGTTTAGAATTGACCCAATCTCAATCTAAATTTACCCAATTGAATCGTTTAGATTAACTTTATTTTTTTAATTTTGTAATTATATTATTTTTTATTTTTAATCTTTTATAAAAAATATTTCTTATTAATAATATGTGATTTTTTCTACAACTACTTATAAAGTCATTTAAATGATCAGTAATATCTATGAATTTTTGTTTTTATCTCTCATGAATTTTCTCTATTAAAAATAGTCTTATTCAAGATAAGTCAAACATTAAATTCAAACATTAAATAATGTTAATATCTCTCACAATAAAGATTTGAATCCAATTGATCACTTTGTAAAAATCTAACATTTTTGTTAGACTCAATCTCCGTAGGTTAATATTTATAATTTATCAAAGACAACTATAAATTAATTGGTGTGTACTATAATACATTATTTTAATTACAATTTCCACTTTAAAATAACCAATCATGCAAATGAAAACTCTATACTACAATCATGATACCCTCCGCCACTCCATGTGTCCTTGTCTCAGCCTCACCAAAAAAATACATTTCATCGGCTGAAAGCATTTTGAAAATATAGAAAAAAATATAGGAACTAAGAAGATGCTTTGACCAATCAATTATTAATTTAGCCTCTCTATACAGTCATTTGAGGAATCACAATATCATGCCAAAAACTGATACAAAATTTGAATTTAAAAAAAATTGCTCTTTGATATGAGCCTGCTTTGCATTTGAATTTTATGATTGCATAACAAACGCAAAACATCAATATGCCATCGTGCAATTGTTGAATCATGTTCATGGTAGTGTAGCTTCTTATAGGGGCATGAGTCTTCTGTACTTGAAGAACCACACAAATGCAGAAAATATACACACTCCACAAACTCCTGTTATTATAAGAACCCACTGGAATGCAGATGGTACATTAAATAATGGAATTTCAAAGTTCATTCCAAATACTCCTGCCACCACTCCAAATATGGCAACCACAAATGTTGCAGTTGTCAGTAAAAGCTCAAACTGGATAAGCTGATTCCGCACATTATCCTGAGAGAATAAATACATTAGTGAATATCAAATCTATATACCGCCTTTTCTCTTAAACTAACCTCCCTCTCCCCCAATTACACATTGTTTGTGAGAAAAAGTGTGATAATTTGTGCATTGTTTGTTTTGATCAGTTATAACTTATAAGCAACATATATTAAGATAACATTTGGTGACTAATATGAGAAAGAACAAAAACTGAACACACCAGTTGAATGTTGATGAAATCTTCTGTGTCATCGATGTATTCTTTTAACTGAAACAAGAAAACGAAAACCGTGATACATAAACTTTGCTGAAGTTGGAAAGAAAAGGGTTTAATGAAGATAACAGTGTGTTTACCGATGTCAACTTGTTTAGAGTGCTGTCAATGACAACAAAGTATGCTTCTAACAACATCTCAAGCTCTTCTATATTTTCTGTATTACTTTCAGAACTCCTCATGCTCTCGTGTCGACTCCTAGCAATGCTCAAGCTCTTCTCGAGCCTCCGAGAATCAGGTGGTGATGAAACAGGAGAGACTGGAGCAGAGATGGATGCACCATCAACTGATCTATATCCAATAGACTGATCTCCATAAAATGACAATTCCATTCGCCTTTTCTTCTCGGTAAGGTACATTTCAGCCATATCACCATCATCATCCATAAGCTGCTCTATTTCGTCTCTAACCTGAATAATTGCACATCCACAATATTGACTTAGCAAATATGGTAATATCATTTCCAACTGTGAAGAAAGAATAACTATAAAATGAAAATCACCTTCTGAACCCTCCTAGTCAGGGCAACAAGTCTGCTTTTCAACCGACGAACACGTTCCAAATTTAGAGTACTGATCTTCGATGTCAATTCATCCAGCAACGGATAAGCTTCGATTTCTAACTCTGCTGCCTTTAGCAAATGGAACAGAAAATGTTACTAACTAATTTATCGAAACCTAATAAACAAGAATACTAAGAAGAGAAACATCCTAAGCAAGCATATATGAATAAAAACTTCTGTAGATATATAATGACAGAATTTTGCACAGCGCATTACGATTTCTTGTGCCACTCTTCTTTTTCTATATCAATGAAAGGCCATACTACTTTTTCCTTCAATAACTTTCCATCCTACCGCAACAGGTATATAGCATCTATGGTTGATCTCCTTGGCATAAAATCAACTTGGTTCTCTAACATGTAAATATTGTCAATCTACTGTTAAATTGTTAGATTATGTTTCCCACACTTCACTACAACTAACATAGCATGTAGAAACTCCCTGAGAGATGCACAGGTTCATATTTAGTTTCCTTTTTCTAAATAAATTTTCGTCTCGATTTTTCTCTAACTTCTAGGTCATAACACCCAGACAATTTTTCCACCAACAAACCAGATAAGCTATATCATACATAAAACTGAAATCATCCCAAGCAGCAAGGACACAATGGTACTAGTTGTGAATCTTGTGGTTACGGCAAAGCAAAATAATCATCTCATAGCTCTGTACAACACGTGAATATGAGGTGTGGCTTCAAACACTGACTATAAAGAAACCATGGACATATATCATAGAGTGCGACAAACATGACAAGACAAGTAGATGACATCTGCTATAAGTAGGGGTGAGCATCTGTCGGATTCGGTCCGAAAATGCTCATTGAAGTAAAGCCGAAGAGGAAAGATACATACCCATCTCTACCGTCATGAGCAACGGTTTGGGTGGTTGGACACAGTGGCGGGTTGATCTTAGTTCGTTTTACATCTTCATTCACAAGCTCAATAGGATCAGATTTTGCTAAAAGCAAATTTTTCTAGAAGAATTTTGCTGAAACTGAGAAGAAATGGCACAACTAGTTTGGGAGCGCAAAAAGCTTTGAATAGTTCACGCTATTAAGTTATGAAACTGGAAATGAAGCACCACTTGAAAGTTTTAGTTATATATTTAATTATTTAAAAAAATGGGGTAAACCACTATTTTAGTCCCTGAAAAAATAAACGCTGCCATTTTGGTCTCTGATTCAGCAAAAAGCTCAAATTAGTCATCGAATCATCAAAATGTTCGTCAATTTAGTCCTTGACATTATAACTGTCATGAACTATTTTTACAGTAAATTGTATCTTTCAGTGACTTTTATAATAATAAGTTGTATCTTTCAGGAACTATTTTGATGATTCAATGACTAATTTGGATTTTTTGCTGAGTTATTTATGAACCAAAATGACAGCGTCCTATACTGTCAGGGACCATAACGGTGATTTATCCAAAGAAAAAGTAGTAATCTATTTTAAGTTTATTATTTTTAATCTATGTCTATAGTTAGAGTCTAGATGTAATAAGTAGTAGGCAAGCACTAAGCACGAGATTTTTGTCTCGCTGAATAAATCTGAATACAAGTGATGTGACCTTATATGCATTAGGCTGACATTACTTTTATAAATGGAAGCAAGCAATACATGTAAGTCGGTCAGGCTCGGCCTCCAACGATAATTAATTCACAATCCGAACCCGACCATCAATAACTGTATCAAACCGATTTTTCAAGTTTTGTAGACCCGTGGACCGACCCACACCCGCTCATACGTAAAAAGTTCCTCTCGGATTAATCGGTTTCGGTCGGAATCGATAAATCTGCTCACCCCTAGCTGTAAGTTTGTTCTAGAAAAGGATGGATGTTTAAACTCAAGACCAAATAAAGGGGTAACTGTTGCAGTCGAGGAGGGGAAAGAAAAATGGAATAGCACCAACTCTTTTAGTGCTACACATACTGGCTTTCTCTAAAAGATTGTCACAGGAGATTCTAAAGACGCGGCATCTTGTTTCCACAAAAGAGGTTTCTGGCTATTAGAAAATGAACATAAGAGTCAGAAATTGAGAATAAGAAGAGTAACGGAGAAAGGGAAAGTTTGTAGTTAGATCGTAAAAGAGTTCCTTGATTCAACGATTAAGAAAGCTTGTCTCCTAACTGTGAACATAATAATAACAGCAGTCCTTGATTCTCTAAAGTCTAAAATCAGAATCAGAGAAGCTAATTCTGATAAGCAAGTTATACAATTATGATAACATGTGTTTTGGATCAAATACATCAGCTTTTGTTGACTCACTTTTGCTTATAAATAGGAGTGGAGGGAGTATGTGATAGCAACGCACTTACTCTAATACTGGCCTAAATCGGTGAGCACATATCAAAACAAGATTTAATATATATTGCCAGATAAATAAAATTAACTACAAGTCCATTTATGATTTAATCTTAATATGATCATACTTCCCCATATTGTATGCAGAAACTCAATTCTATTATGTAAACCATTCTATAGAAATACAAGATTTCTTTTCATAGAGACCATTTCTCTCTTCTAAAGTAAGTTAACTAAGAAAGAAAAATCATAATCTAAAAACCAACAGAAGTTAGTCTCTGATTTAATCTACTAACCTGGGAGTCAAGAAATGTGCACGCTGACTCCAGAGCAACTTCAAGAGCCCTGAACTCGAAAGGTAAATAATCAGGAGAAGTGTTGCTATATGTACTTTCAAAATTCGCACTGCCTCTCCATCGGTTCGAGTCAGAATTGTCTGATTGCCAGACCTCGCCTACCCCAGTTGTTGTCAACCGTCGTTGGAGCTCCATTACATAATGCAATACATAACTATCAAGGGAATTCAAGAGAAGAACCTCATCTGCTGTAATAATACACCGTATCTGCTCCAGATTTACAACAATAGCCTTTTCCCTACCAAGGATTGTTGATGGGTAGACAAACAGGGGATCAAGTAGGCGAAGATCACGTGCAGGAAGATCGCAACGCCGCATCATAGTAAACTTGTCTACCTCAAGGACCTGAGAGTTTCCAGATGTGTCAACACGAATCCACGATCGAAGACCTTGGCCTCGCTTCTTAAGCCCTGTAAGATCCACAACTTGAATAGGTTGCCTTCCAGAGGGAGATGGTCGATTAGTAGCTTCTCTTCCGTTAAAGGCAGGCAAAGGTTTTGGTGGGAGTAGTCGCTCTTTGAGATCTGCCATTGTGGATGTTTGCTAACTCCTGAAAGCATATATGAGGCAAAGACATCAGCCACCCTTGTAGTTTATTGATTTCTGTAAGCAGTGTATAAACATAATATCATACATCCGGTAGTATTAATCTATCTAGCCACGTGGTATCAATCTCTCTACATGCTTGTGGCCTCGACAGATGAAGTATGCATCTATTACAAATCTCCTATTTTGTTCAGTGACATCATGTTCTGAATAATGATAAAAGTCTCTGACAACTGCCAGACCGTGGGAGGACAAGGAACGTGTCCTTAATGGCTCCTCTCACAAGCTTGCTTTGACCACAGCCTAACTGCACGATGGTCTTCACTTCTTAATACCAATAACTCAGTGGAGCATTGTATTATATGCATCTTAAAATGGTGTAAACAGTTATGTTACTACGGACCTAATAATTTTGTACACTAGACTATGTTTATCAACTTATTCCCAATCAAAATGAAACATCCAGGTTTTGGGGAAACTAGTACTAAGAGCCCAAGCACCAGATACATTAGAAATGTATGCATATAATATAAATAAACCCATCAAAGCATTAATGCTAAGAGTTGTGTTGTTTAGATACACAAATGGACATCAAATTTCGACAACATATAAATTTCAGTGTATAATGGATGGTTAATGAGTATAATAAGATGTCCCAATCCATTAATCATCTACTAAACACAATTAATCACGATTGTGAGTGTCATCAACTACAATTTCCAGGCACTAAAATATACATATATTCATTAAATATCAAATTGTGTTGAGATCTAAATGATTTTCAAGTGTTCAAATATACATAATATTCATTAACCATAATTTGAGTACAGATATACACTTCAAAATCATAGTTAATGTTTAAAATTGTGGTTAATTAATTTTTTCATTAGTTAGTTGCGACACTTTCGTATATTCATCAACAATCCAACAAACTTAATTAATTACAAATTTGAACAATGTTAACCATCTAATTTGTTGTAAAAAATTGATGTCAAATATGTGTCTAAATATCTGATATCATTTATCTTATGCTAATATGCCTAACACAACAAGAAAAGACAGAAAAAAAAAGTCACTTTTACAATTGAAGCATAGAGTTGTGCAGATAGATATTGATTACCTCCGAAAGTTGTTGTTTAACACAAAATAAGATAATATCCAAACTTAAATCGAACGTGGGTGTGCGATTAATACAAGTATGGCAGCAAAAAAGCGATGTTTTTAACCAAAATAATTTGAAACAAAGTGAAGAGAGAGAAGATGAAAACCCTTGAATTAGAGAGAGAGTAAATACCTGAACTGAGAGTGGGAGTGAGAGAGATTGTGATTATTATTATTATTATTAATTAAAATAAAATTTGAGTCCGATGAAGTTCGCACTCTAAATCTATGTCTGTCTCGCTGTGGAGTTCATGGAATGGAACCCAAGAAACGAACTAAACAAACGTGTGCCCATCTTCTCCTTATTTATGCAAACCACTTTTTGTTAGCCCATCAACTTTAAAATCAAAAAATCACACCAAAGACTCCATAATATCGACATTTTAAATATAAAATAATTTATTTATTTAATTAAAATATTATATAAAAATAAATTGAATAATAAAATTTTTATTTAAAAATTATGTTTGAATTTTGAAAAGAAAACTCAATTTTATTTTATAGCATTTTTTTTTGTGTATGTAAAAAAATTATAAAGAAACTCATCGAGTTTAAATCCGAGAAACTGCCTAACAATAGCAGCTTAATCATATTTTTCAAATTAATTTTAACACCTCCAAGAATAAAACTAAGCATTCACTTATACAATTGAATGGAATATATTAATTAATTAATTAAATTTTAATAAATGCTTTACAATGCTATTTTTTTATATTTACCTTTGGTGAATTTGGTTTTCCATTCAATTTTTAATATTAAAAATTCTAACATACATCCAAAATTCTAATGAAAATTAGTTTGAGACTATTTTTACTAATGCATAATGCATGAGTACTACTATTATTAGTTTGCGGTTAACTAAAAAAACTTTAAAGGTGTTGTGAAGTGCTAATCAGGATCTACGATTCTTAATCAAATATTCATATTCTAATATATTACAAATATTTAGATGTATCTTTTACCACTTGTCTGCAATGTAACTCAAATACTACATACATTAAATATACCAATAATTGTGATCCAATTAATAACTTGTAACAAAACCCAAGCTTCATTCTCCGTCTGCATATGTCGCCAATCTCATTCACACCATAAATTAAAGTGTAACACTCCAAATTTTGTAATTTTTTATTCATGATTATTGTGGGATGTTTTATAATGTGTATTGCTATTTTGGAATAAGGGATTAAGTATAGGGCCCTTACAATTAACTCAAGAATTGTCCTAGTGCGAGAAAAGACAATTTTGAGTTAGATGAACCGATTCACAGGAAACATGAATCATTGGATGAACATGGGTGAAATGATTTTGAGTTTGATGACAGTGTAAAATAATGTTACACTATAAATACATATAGATTATATTTTATAAGAAGAACTTAAATTATATATAGTGTGGTTTTTACTAAAACTACATTTAAATTATTAGTTAATCGTTGTGATATTCCGATAGTGTATAACTTTTGACAGTATTAGAACGTAACAATTAAACTCTAAAAGAAAATATAAAAAAATATATGTATTTATAAAATGATATAAACATCGTTCAAAAAATTAGATATAATTAAAAATGTAAAGAAAATACAAATATAATATTTATAGTTTATTAAATTAAAAAGTTTCATCGATTGTTACAATTATTGCGAGAGATTTAATTGAAAATTTTATTACAAGTTATGCTCTTTAGTGACTTTTTATTAAACTCTTGATAAGTAAGAGTTTTATAATAACGATCACAAATACTAATGACATTAATATCTCATAAACATATATATATATATTTTCGAAATTGTATATATGCCAGTTGAAATGACACAAATACTCAACTTTATTCTGATAATATTTTTTTTCTTTTTTTAATTACTAAATGAATTGATATCCATTTATTATATCATAATACGTTGATTTAAAACTCCACAAATACAAATTTGTTAAAATCGAAAAAAAATATATAAACAAGTTCATGATAACTAAGTTAATAACATCAAATGATAAGATATTTATAAATTTAATAAAATTAAAGTGAAATGAATACCTATACATTCCTAACTACAATATTGAGGATGCTAAAATTATTGATCGACACTACTAGAAAAATTGATATTAGCGTCGGCTTACGCTAACTAGTTAAAAGTCGACGCTAATATTGATTTAGTGTTCGTTTAACTTCAATGTCGAGCCTAAGCTTTCGAAAATAATACATAGCGTCGGTCAATGACACCCGACGCTATATTTAGTTTCGGTCAGACCAACTCTAAGCCAATGCTACCAGTAAAATAGAACCTCCAGCGTTAGTTTATATCCATCGCCACTTTATCAAGAAAAAAATCTATTGCGTTGGATGGCGGACGCGAAAGACGTCAACTAACCTTTTGCGTCGATTTTGGTCAACGATAACAGTAAATTGCTTTATTTTTTTTATTTTCCTTTTCTGCACATGCTCATTATATTTTTACGTCTACTTAAGAAACATTAAAATACTTAATATTTGAATGAAAAATCATTGTATTGACAACAACATACATATGGATATGGGTTCACAAAAAATTCACAATATACTAAATTCAGACATGTTATTTAATTTTTTATTTATAGAATTGAAATTTGTAATTTAGAATTTATAACACTGAGGAAACAAAACAAGATTGTATATCATTAAAGAAGCACATGGTTCCGTTTTCAAAAAAGATTTGAATTATAATGCTATGATAGAGAGTAAGTAGTGAATTTGATAAAATTTAATTTGAAAACTCAATTTAAATGTTGTTTAATTTGGTCAGAATGTAAATCTGGAGACATTGGTAGACATATAGAGTTGGATTTTATGGTAGTAGAAATTAGGGGTATTAAAAAAACCAAAAACTGAACTTAACTGCTGAACTGAACTGAACCGAATTGGTTTTGAAATAAACCGATTTATAAAAATTGAGAACCGAACTGTTTTCGAACTGATTTTTTAAAATAAGAACTGAACCGAACCGGTTTTCAGTTTAAAAAACCGAACCGAACCGGTTTTTAATTTGAAAAAACTGAACCAAATTGGTTTTTATTTCAAAAAACTTGAACCGAATTTGTTTTTTTTATAAATAATTAGGGGTAATTATGTAAAATTTGGCCTATATGAACAAAAAAACTAAGTTAAACAAGTTCGATTCGGTTTAAAATAAAAAACCAGTTCACCATTTTGTAAAACCGGTTCGGTTTGATTTTTGAACTGAAAATTGGTTCGGTTCATTTTTTCGAACTGAAAATTAGTTCGGTTCAATTTTCAAACGGTTCTAGTTCTGAACTTTACCCACCCCTAGTAGAAATAGTGAGTGGTTAGCAAAGCTAAGTATAGAATGGGTATTGAGTATTGATAGGATGACATGGGGGTGCAGCATGGGTAAACAAACATCGGCGACTTCGCTCCCAAGCTTCGGCTTCCTCAGTTAATCTCAGCCGTCGATTATTCTGCCGGAATCGAAACCTATCCACTGTTGGTGTTGCAGGTGCATTTTCTTTCGTGTTTGTTCAGCTGTTACTTCGTTTTCTAGACACGTTTCGCCAAATTTGTTTTTGTTTTTCAAAAAATGGATACACCATTTTAGTCCTGAAATACCTTAACATAATCTATAAGGTATTATTAACTTACTTTTGTTTATCTTAATTAAATCAATATCATTTCAGTCTTTATTTTTATTTTTATATAATTAGAGTCCACTTCAAATCTAAAAAAATATATATATTTATACTCTTTTTTACGGAAAAATTAAAATAGAGAAAATAATGTATTATATTAATAATATAATAGAAAAAAATGTAATATATTGAATAAGTGTAGATAAAAAATTGTCCACCAATAATAATTTGTTGGTTTAAAAGTTTGTAAGTCATAATTTAATCTTAACTCTGCATATGCCCATCCCTAATCTAACTCATCTAATGTTAGGATAATAATAATTCAATTATATAATGCGACCAACACTTTAATCATATACGTAATCGTATAGGTAGTTCAATATTCTTTTGCCTCTTAGAATACAATACGCAATGCGGAATGCACCACCAAACATTAGTTGTATGTATTATCCATTAATGTATGGTACAAGTAAGGCTATATACTGGTTGGTCCAACCCAACCAATCCAATCCAATTCAGATCGAAAAAAAACATAGTCTAGGTAGGATAAATTAGTATAAATGAGATCAAACCAAACTCAAAGTGAGTCATGTACACATAGCCGGTAGAAACACGTTTTAATAATACTTTTATGATTAAATTGTGATATATTTTGATTATGTACTAATATTTTAATATTTTTATGTAATACTTTTTTTTTTTTGGTGATAAGTGATATAGAAACAATTTTCAAAAATTATCTTACCAAATAGATTTGGTTTATTCTTTTTTAAAAATAGTTTTTGAAAGATAGATTATCAAACAATTTTTTTTATATGTCCTTCCTAAATCAATTCAATTTTGGAAGATAAATTACCAAACACATTTTAATTTTGTTTTCTTTCTTAAAACAGTTTAGAGTTTAAGATTTAAAATTTAAAAAGTTAAAAACCAAAAGTGTTTTAAACAAATCTTTTGATTGAGCAAGATGTAGAAATTGAGATGACATGGAATAAATAATATTTTATAATATAGTACATGTAATTAGTTTTTTTCCTATTATATTTGCTGTAAATGATTATTTACAAATATATGAAATTTATTTTTTAATAAAACATATTAAAACTATTATGAATATTTTTTATTCAATTTTATTTATATTTTGATGATTTAACTTAAATTTTTAATAATTCTTAGAAACTTCTACAAAAAAGAAAATTGCAAACTATGAATATAGTCATGTTGTGCATGAGTTATTTTAGTGTCATGTACCTTATATATTAAATATTTATGACATAACTCAAATGGTTTAATTATTTATAGAAGCTATATTATAAATAAATAAATAAATAAAATAGAAACTATGAATACAGTCATCTTATATATGCATGAATTACATATCTACATTAATAGATCTTAAATACTTTTATGGAATCTCTCAATTAATGTAATATACAAGAATCCGTTTAAAAAATCACTGACAAACATAAATATAACACGGCTTTCTGATGGTTAATATTTTGTTATAAAATAATATCAGTTGTTTATTTTTAAAAATAATATTATTCAAATGGTGATGATTAGAAATTAACATTACAAATACGAAAGTTAAGATAGACACTTTGTCTATAAAATGATACAATTATATAATTTTATTTATTATTTTTCGTTATTTTACTCAATTAGTATGTAAATGATACAATTATATAAACTTATTTATTATTTTTCGTTATTTTACTCAATTAGTATGTAATAAGTAAAATAGTTGTTTCTCTTTAAAAAGTAAAATAGTTGTTAACTAACCTTACTCGGTATTCAAACATATAGAATATAAACGTCCTTTAAGTAGTTACTTAATTTAAGTATAATTATAAATTCTAAAAACTTTACTAGTACATGTATTTATATAAAAAGTCATTTTAAATTAAATAAATAAAATATAAATTATAATTTTTATTTCTGGTATCACTTATCGGAGTACAAAATTTCTCACAAATTTAAACTTCAAGATTCATTAACAAGTAATAATTGCGATTTCGCAAACGCATGATCAAACCACTCAAACACAAACAACAAATTATGTAAATTTTGAAATCATGTTGATAACGTAATATAAGTAAGAAAAACATACAAACAATCATAATATACCATATCATAACACATCACGATATATCAAAATACTCAAGAGAAATAATATCATATTATAATATCAAAATCATTAAGCAAAATCAATATATCATCACATCATCCAAATATTTTTACAATCTAATTTTTAATAATAATTAATGTTTAAATTGATTCTTTAATTATTTTTTGTGTAAAAAAATAAATAAATATCATTTTAATTAACTCAAAATATAAGATCTAAAATAATATAGACATTTATTAATTGAGCTATAAGTTAAACGAAAATTTATTAATCAATATATTTTATTTAAATATAAAGAAGTGTAAAGTTAATTTCCATACTAGTCAATAGACGCTTTTTGTGTTTATAGTACTGAAATGTTAAATAAAATAAAAGAAAAATCGACAGTTGAAATACAACTTCAGGGGTTCCTCATCACAATTTAAGATTTTTGAGATCACTGTAAAATTAATCATCGAGTTAACGACATAATTTTTTTTATTAGAATGTCTCAAATAGACGACTCGAAGTTATGCTCAATTTATTCCAATAGTCCACTATTCTAAAAAAGATACACGTTAAATGACTTGTAATAAATACTTTTCATAATATTTTATATTATATTACTTATTATTAATATAATTTTCAAAAGTATTATTTGAAAAACTATTTTGACACAGATAAATAGTTTTTTTGTGGGGAAACAACCAAATGATAGATAAATATAGTCTGTTTTTTTTTTTTTATTGTTAATGTTTTCTATAAAACAAAATCTTAAATTTTGATCACTATTAAAATAAAAATTAATTATGTCTTGATTATTTAATAATATTATTTTCATTACATTTTAAAAAGAGACAATTTCGTAAATTTAATTTGTATTTGTATGAAATTTAAAAAATTAATTACAATACTTTTCTTAAAATCTGTGAGAGTAATTTATTTATTTATAATAATAATCAGATGGAGTATCTTATAATAATAAGTTAATATCAATTGATTTCTTTTAAAATAATTTTATTCAAACGGTGGTGACCAGTAATTAACATTAGGAATGTGAAATTTTAAGATAAATTATTTATCTATAAAAATTTGAATATATTGTGAATATAATTTTTATTTTTATTTTTTTGTTCTATTTATTTATTTTACTCAACTAATATGCAATAAGTAAGATAGGTTAATTAATCTTAGTCAATAATCAGTACATTAATTATATAAAAATTTATATTTTAAAATTACTATTGAACTATATACATCGTTATGCAAATCTTTACAATCTAAGTTTGAACAATAATTAATACAGTGTCTGATTCCTTGAATTTTACTATTCAATATATTCTATTTAAATTTAAAAAAGTGTAAATTAATTTTATTCATGCTGGTGTTTATGATATTAAACTATTAGTTCTAAAAAATAAAAAATAAAAACCAGCTATTAGAATCAACAAATACTTAACTGTTCACATATAAATTTATTTCTATATTTCATCAAAGTTATACACCTCTTTATAAATGTATATTAATATTTTCATTAAAATAGACTGTCTTATTTAACTCTACATCTTAGTCAATGTTAACCAAAATATTTCATAATTAATTTTTAAAATTAAAAATATAAAAAAGTACATAAATTTTAAAAATATAATATTTTTAAACTAATATAAATCATATAAAATAAAGAATATATTATAATTAAATATACAACTTTTACAAAAAAAAAAAAAGAAATGTTGAATTATTTAACAAATATATCATTGAGAACACTTCAAAAAACAAAAAGCTATAATGAATCAATTATAACTAAAAAAAATGTTAAAGATAAGAACTCCGTCACTAAAGTTAAAAATTTTACAATAATATCATATTTTAATATATATCCATATATTAGTCAACAAAATTTTATTTTTTTCTTTAAAATAAATGTGAGTTGTGTGTTTCTCTTATCTTATATATAGAATATGTTAGAAACACATGTCACATAGAAATACAATAATTGTTAGAAGTGGTTAGAATAGTGAGAGTAGAAGAGGAAGCAGAATGGAGAATCTCGTAGCCACCTCAGTTGCTTTGGGTGCTTTTTCTGTCTTCTTGTTCCTCTTCCTATTCCGTCGTCGAAACACTCACAAACTTCCCCCAGTACCAGGTTAGTATCACTTTGTTATTGTCTTGGCCTTATATCTATATGATCAAAAGTTTTATTTAGTACTATGAAATATGAATGCATGAAAATGGTTTGTTTTGTTTTGGTTGATGCAGTGGTTCCAGGTTGGCCAGTGATTGGGAATATTCTGCAGTTGAAGGAGAAGAAACCTTACAATACATTCATACAGATGTCACATAAACATGGACCCATTTTTTCAATCAAAGCTGGTGCTTACAAAGTTATTGTTCTCAACAATACCCAACTTGCCAAGGAGGTCCATATTCATTCCTGTTTTTTATTTCCACTACTAGTACTCTTTTCATATTTCAATTTCACATTCATATAGAATGGTGATCTATTGATTCCATGAGTAACTATATATGATTTATTCCGTTTAATAATTTAATATAAACATAAATTTCACTAATACAACCGTCACATAAAAACTTCTTATTGAGTATATCAACTCCACAAATTTTTATTAAATTTTAAAACTATTTGATACTTTATTAAATAATTTCAAATGAATGTATGATAAACTTTAAAAACGGATAAGTAAACATCGATGGCTAGATTACATAGAATTTCAGATTTATACAAAACTGTGTGATTGATCATTAATATATTATTTCAATAATCAACGGTTGAATTAGTGAATTTCATCATTTATATTGAATTATTAAGACGAGTAACTTATCTCCGACTAATAACTAGAGTCAACGGATCATCACCTATATAGAGTGTAGAGCTGTTGACTCTAGGAATAACTATGTGATTAGTTATTCCACTTAATAACTTAATATAAACGTTGAATTTCACTAATCCATATATTTGCATCGAATGGATAATTTGTGCTTTATTTATTACATGGTTTTAAATTGCTGTTACAACAAATCTTAATATTGCACTAAAATATGGGCAAATGCGGTTGATGCTACCGGAATTGCCATTTTGGATACCTCTAAAATCGTTATATTGCGGCTATTGTGGTAACAAATGAATTCTAGGGTTATCTTATGAAATGGTCTAATGGGCTTGTTCTTTTTTATGCACCAATAATAAGCAGGGCTGAATTATGAGCCTTTTAAGTCATTTTGATTAGGATGTCATTTGAGTTCAGAGCATTCACATATATACTGCTTTATATTGTTCATTTGTATCTCTATTTTCTAGACTAATTATTAGTATGAGGAAGAGGCAGGGGAAATGACATTCAGTGCTCATCACTGCAGTCCATGGAACTATTTTTTATTTCTGGTTATTTAATTGGATTATAATTTTGTGCGGTTATTTCAGGCATTGGTGACCAGATTATCATCAATTAAAACAAAGAAGATGTCAGCTGCATTGGAGATTCTGACTTCAAATCAATGTATGGTTGCTATGAGCGACTACAGCGACTTTCACAAAACGATCAAAAGACATCTTCTTGCAAATGTTCTTGGAGCCAATGCACAGGTTTTGGTTACAATAACTTCATGGTTATCTCAACACACACAGAGAGACTCTTCTATATTTTATTGTTTGGATGAAAAGTATCTCTGAAGTGTATTTTTCAATGTTCAGAAGCAACACCGTAACCTCAGAGATGTCATGATAGAAAATATGTCCAAGCAGTTTTGTGAACATGCAAATACCTTCCCCAACTTGGCTGTTAATTTTAGACAAATATTTGTGTCTGAACTTTTCACACTAACATTAAAGCAAGTGAGTCTTCCCCTTCTTAAATAAAATTAAAAACAATTTTCTGAGAATACAATTAGAAAACATAACATAATTTACAAAACCTTTACCTCATGTATAATTTGTAGACACTGGGAATCGATGTTGAATCCATTTATGTGGAGGAGCTTGCACGTACATTATCAAAAGATGACATGCATCAAATTCTAGTGCTTGATTTTTTGGAGGGAGCAATTGAGGTGGACTGGCGAGAATTCTTTCCATACCTGAAATGGATTCCAAATAAGAGCATGGAGATGAAAGTTCAGAAAGTGGTCCGCGAAAGAAGACATGTAATGAAGGCATTGATTAATGAGCAGAAGAAGCAATTGGCATCAGAGAAGGTAAGTTTTACTTGTTTACAACCTCAAATCTATTTTAGAGTTATCCTAACTTGATTGTTTGGGTTGTGGCAGGAAGTAAATTGTTTTTATGACTACCTGATATCAGAAGCTAAAGAATTGACTGAAGAACAACTGCTGATGCTGGTCTGGGAGCCAATTGTTGAGACATCTGATACTACCTTAGTTACAGCAGAATGGGCTATGTATGAACTTGCCAAAGACAAAAGTCGTCAGGTTGATAGCCGTACTTTGCCTTTCGCCAACTCTTACTGGTTGGTTGGTTAATTTGGTGTTTTCTTCTGTTTTGTCACATTGTAACTAGTTACATCTTTATTTGGCAGGACCGTCTGTATGAGGAGCTTGTAAAAGTATGTGGACATGAAAAGGTTACCGAGGAGCAATTATCTAAGCTACCTTACTTGGGGGCTGTGTTCCATGAGACTTTAAGGAAACATAGTCCAGTTCCAATTGTCCCACTAAGATATGCTAATGAGGATACCCAATTGGGAGGATATCATATTCCTG
>NC_021160.2:54143086-54152824 GCF_000331145.2 Cicer arietinum
CTGCTGGAAGCCAGGTCGCTCGATTTATCCTTTGAATAAAATTTACTATATCATCGTTTATATGTTTGATTGATTGATTTCCATATCATGTTTTACAGATCACCGGATATTTATCCTTTGAATATTTACTATATCATTGTTTATATGTTTGATTGATTGATTTCCATATCATGTTTTACAGATCACAATAAATATATATGCATGTAACATGGATAACGACCGGTGGGAAAATCCTGACCAATGGATTCCAGAGAGATTTCTTGATGAGAAATATGAGACCTCGGATTTGTACAAAACTATGGCCTTTGGAGGAGGGAAGAGGGTGTGTGCAGGCTCTCTTGAGGCCATGTTGATAACTTGCACGGCTATTGGCAGATTTGTTCAGGAATTTGAGTGGGAGCTCGGACAGGGAGAGGAAGAGGATGTTGATACAAGTGCCCTTACCACCAACAGGCTTCATCCCCTGCTAGTAAAACTTAAGCCAAGAAATCATTTTAAGTAGTAGGTTTAACTTGGCTGGTAAACTTACTGGTTGTAGCATAGCTACATATTTACTAAGTGCACCTCATAGTATAGTTATCTCAAATCTAAGACATTATCAACATTGATAAATAAAGTTTGGTATAATAAAAGTACAAGAGTTTTATCAAGTTTGTTGTATGATCGTCTTTAGTTTTTCAATCATGCAAGGACAATCAACAAATTGATTTTTAATAATAATCATGACATGGGTGGTGACATGATCTATACCTCATTGACTGCCAATCAGAACCGAAGTACGTTTTTTGACGTGTGTAAAACTATGATTCAATCCCAGTGGTTTGATTTACTGAAGTGCATTCCTGGACCACCAAATCAAATGCAGGCACTTCCCTGAATGTCAAGAGGCTAGTTTTGTCTGTCTGCCGTCTTTTGTCTTCCAACTGTTTCATGCTTCTGCTCCTTTGTCTTTTTTTATTGTGTTGTTCCTCCCTTAAGTCTGCCTTTGTTGTTTTCTCTGTTTTTTCTATTAGCACTTATTTATTGTTTTCGCTGTTGTTTGTTTCTGATTTCCCATCTCTAGTATCTTATATGATTTGGGGGCTTTTTGTGAGGTTAAACAAATCCTTAAACTCTCAATTTTAAAGGGCGTTATGCAACAAATTATTTTAAAGTTTCACTTGACAGGAATGTTAATATAAATCATTTATGTGGGGGTGTAGTTTTAAGTATTTTTAGCAAAGGTTAGGCTACCAAAGGGAAGTGCCCACATGCGAAACAAGTGAGAGTGACTGTAATTTCAATGAAGAACACAATCTCATAATCGACATCTACTAGCTAGAGATTCAATAGTCTAACATTTGTGAGGGAGATACAAGATAGCTAGATAATAATTATAAAAACAATGCTGAAAATAATAAATCTACTTGTGCAACATCATGTAATTTTATCTGGATCATTTGAGCCAATGAAGTTTACAAAGTTCAATTTTTTTGAAAGTAACAAACTGATCATCCGAACATAATTACTTTTAGTTTCTTATTAGTTGTGTTTATTTTAATTTTAAAATGAGTTTTACTTACTAAAATAATTCGAGACAAATTAATATTACAAAATAAACGGTTATATCGAATGAGGGAGTAATACATACATTAAAATAATAAAAAGAATATTTTATTAGTTATCTCTGAAGGAGTTTATGTAAGATTTGTTCAATGAGTATTTTAATTTTTATTGAAGTAAATAATTACTCAGAAGAAGAATGCTTTAATTACTGAAGCTAATAATTAATGAGATTGATATATTCTTCTGTTTGCTTTTAACTTCACCTAATTAATTTGATTCACAAAGGTATAATGTATGAACCGATCCATATCTCAATTATGAGCTGTATTTAGCATTACATTTTTCATAATCCTTGCTTGCTTGGTCACCACCAGTAACAACTAGCCTCCGAGTTCAAATTCATTTCGAAACATTTTGACTATCAGTGCCATAATAAAAGTATCCTTCTCCTCCAATTTTTTATTTTTAATTATATAAGTATCGCTTCCCCCAATTTATTTTAATTATATCCTTTATTTTTTTCTTCTTATGCTTTAGTATTTTATTTAATTTTAAATAACAATTTGATCTTTTATATTTTAAAATGTCAACAATATTATCAATTTTTATAAAAAATTTAAAAAATTCATCAAAATTTTCAAACAAAACCCATAAAATTAATTATCATCTTCAATATAAAATCAAATTTCATCAAATTCATAACTCATATTTTTATTCTTTATTTGATGTTGTTGGAGATGAAAATATGAGTTTATTTGAATATTTAAGTCATGTATTTCATGAATTTTCTTAAAATTGGTATTTCATTTTATGGATTTTGTTTGAAGGTTTCGATGAATTTTTTAAGTTTATGTAAAAAAAAAAGATAATATTATTGACATTTTAAGATATAAATGATCAAATTATTAGTTAAAATCAAATAAATGACTAAATCAAGAAGAAGAAAAAAAGATGAACGACCGAAGTGTTACTGAAATTAAATTAAAAGATCATTAAAACAATTATGCCTATTTTATAATATAGTGTATGTAGTTAGTCTATTTTCTATTATTTTTGCATTAAATGATTATTTATAAATATATGAATTTTTTTTTAATAAAACATATTAAAACTATTATGAATATTTTTTATTCAATTTTATTTATATTTTGATTATTTACCTTAGATTTTTTAATAATTTTTAGAGACTTCTACAGAAAATAAAATTGCAAACTATGAATATAGTCATGTTGTGCATGAATTATTTTAGTGTCATATACTTTATATATTAAATATTTATGACTTAACTTAAATGTTTTAATTATTTATAGAAACCATATTATAAAAATGTTAGAAACTATGAATACAATCATCTTATATATGCATGATTTATACAAGTTTACTTAATTTAAATATATTTACTTAATTTAATTTTAAAAACTTACTAGTACAAGTTTTTATACAAAAAATCGTTTCAAATTAAAATCCTTATTGATAGTGTTTCAGCAAGTGTGTTGAATTGTTGCAAGTAATAATAAAACGATAGTACCGAGTGTCGAACTCAAGGATTGCGTTTTACTATTGAATTACATTTAATTATTAAGAAAGATTCATGAGCGATTCTTGATAAAACTGCTTCAATGGTGTTAGAAATGGTCGTCTTTGAGTTTGTATGCTAGGACACCAGTCTCTCAACTTCCCAATAGTAAAAAAGATACTTAAAAAGTGAGAAAAACGAGTTTTAATGTGTTTAGCTGCGCGTCGCGCGCTTCAGGCGCGGATTGACAGTGGCTTCAGCGCGAAATGCGCTTCAGGCCCAGATTGGCAGTGGCTTCAGCGCGAAATGCGCTTCAAGCGCACAACATTTTCTTTTTGAAGTGTAGTGCAATGTTCTCCTCCTTTGAGTCCGAATTTGGTTTCGGGATCTTCATGAAAGTTGTAGCTATGGATCTAGCTTTCATTTGCATTTAGTTTGACTCCAATTGAACATCTACAACTCTAGATAGGGCTAAAATACTTCACATATGTCATTTTGATTTCTCACAAAAATTCAGCACTACATTAAAACAAAGTAACAACGCAAAACTCCAAAAAATTTATACTTAATCAAGGAAATAAGAACATACACATTTCATTAAAGTAAAGAAATAAAATTAACAAAATATATCAAATAACTCCTTAAATTAACTAATAAATAAAATATAAATAAGACTAAAAATAATGAAAATATGCATATGATGAACATTTATTACTTATCTCCGATATCATCTATCAGGGAAGAGTTCCTTCCAAACTTGAACTTCAAGACTCATTAACATGTACAACTATGATTTTGCAAACGCATGGCCGAATCAGTTAAACACAAACAACGAATGAGGTGAATTTTGAAATCATGTTGATAATGTAACATAAGTAAGAAGAACACACAAACAATCATAATAGGTTGTATCATAACATATTATGATATATAAAAATACTCAAGAGAAATAATATCATATTATAATGTCTAAATCCCTAAGTAAAATCAATATACCGTCACATCGTCACATCATTTCAGGGAAATTATTATCACTTTTAAAACACATTAATCACAATAAAACAATCATACAAAAATGCAATATTATGTATGAGCTTAGACTCTACTTCACAATTTGGTATCATTCTAACTTTGAAGTATTTAGTTAGGAGACTTAATACTATGCCACCATCCTGGTGGACGGACAATTAAAATTGACCTTGTTTTCATAGATTCCCTCAACTCAACCCGAGACACATATACGCGACAGTTGAGGTAAACGTGTGTTGCATGGTAGTTCCCAATATTTAGAGTGCTAACTCCAAGTCATCTAGGAATTCCCCACCCGAATACCTCCAAAGTCTAACGATCTTGCCCTAAGGCTCAATAGCAAACCGCCACGATCAGACTCATTCAGTTGTACTTCCCCATAATCACTAGGTTTGTCAAACCCTATCTATATGATGAAAAAATAATCTACACTTCAAAATCCACGTTAACTTCAAATATTCCCAACATCTATTTTCTCCCCTTGTTAACCTAGACTACTCCATTAAGAGCATCATCTTTAGCGCAAGTTGAAATCATCACTATTTCATCAATTATGGATACTTCAATATTCTTATCACAACTTTATAACATTGTTAATCATACATAATCACGATTATCATATAAACTCATCATAAATTTATAACATTACTATCGTCAATCAAAAATCATCATTATCATTACATAAACATATATCATACAATGCATCCATATTTTATTCGCATCACAAGAATTTGTCCAATCAAACATATGCACAAAATTTCATTCGACATCCAATATTACAATAGTATCAAATATCAAATACCACACAATTATCGAAAATTAAATCAATCAACACCTTATAAATATTTCTATTTAACATTTTAATCACATATGAATACAATTCCACGAGCAAACGACCTTTGTTCTTTGACTCCTTGTTCTTCAATCGATCTAACTCGACAATTTATGGATAAACGTTGAAAATAAATTATGAGAAAACATTCTAAAAACTAGCTTTCAAAATTGGATCAAGGAAACTTACCATAAATCAGAAAACTAATTAGTGAATAATATAGCTACTTTTCACACGATCGTTTTGACGTTGATTTCACTGAAATCGGACTTACGACGAGGAAGAATAGTACAAAATAGATGACTTTTAAGAAATGCTTTTCACAATTTTTTATATTATATTACTTATTATTAATATAATTTTTAAAAGTATTGTTTGAAAAACTATTTTGACACAGATAAATAGATAGAGAGTTTTTTGTGTAGAAACAACCAAATGATAGATAAACAGTAACATAGATATAAATTTTTTTATTGTTAATGTTTAAAATATTAAATTTTAATCACTATTATAAGTAAAAATTAATTATTTTGGATTATTTAGTGGTATTATTTTCATTACATTATAAAAAGAGATAATTTAATAAATTTAATTTATATTTTTGTATGAAATTTAGAAAATTAATTACAATTAACTACTTTTTTTTTTAATATAGGTGAAAGTAGTTTATTTTTTTATTTTTTTTATAATATTAACCAAAATGAAGTATTTTATTATAATAAAATAATATCAATTGATTTCTTTTAAAATAATTTTGATTCAAACGGTGGTGACTGGTAATTAACATTAAGAATATGAAATTTTAAGATAAATTATTTATCTATAAAAATTTGAATATATTGTGAATATAATTTTTATTTTTATTTTTTTGTTCTATTTATTTATTTTACTCAATTAGTATGCAATAAATAAGATATTTGTTAATTACTCTTAGTCAATACTCAGTAGTTTAATTATATATAAATTTATATTTTAAAATTACTATTGAACTATATACATTGTTATGCAAATCTTTACAATCTAATTTTGAACAATAATTAATACTGTGTCTGATTCCTTGAATTTTACTATTCAATATATTCTATTTAAATTTAAAATAGTGTAAATTAATTTTGTAATAGTCAGTGCATGCATTTGGTGTTTATGATAGTCAACTATTAGTTCGTAAAAAAAAAAAAAACTCAACTATTAGAATAAACAAATACTTAACTGTTCACATACAAACTTATTCCTATATTTAATTAATAAATAAAGCATTTAGTATTATTGTTTAGTAAATTATTGTTATACAGCATTTAAAAGCTATTTATTTTAGATGTCAAAAGATTATCTTAAAAATAGTTGTGTCATTCGAATATTAAAATATAAATAATATGTGAAAAATAATGATGATTAAAAATATATACCAAAACTGAAGGATATGTATTTGACATGAAAATTTGGATGATGATGAAAATTAGTCTCCTTAATACATAACTATATGCTTGTTTTAATGGTAGATGTTACTATGAACTACATTTATAAATAGTATTGTAAATTATTATTTAAAATTATTGAAATAATTGATTGATGACGTTTTTTAAAAGTATTCTAAAAATTAAAGGTCCTATTAATTTATCGATGGAGTTTCTGCTGACGGTTAATCATTGGTCCAAGATGGTCTGCAGTAAAATTTGATTTGTTTTAATTAATTAATTTATATGTCAAATAGTTGGTGAACAAGCTATATTTAATTGGCAAGAGAGAGAATCTAACGAGAGAGATGCTGTAATTAGTGCCTCCAAATTTCAACGTGACCCATAAAATGAACATGTAGAATTAACTTTACTAAAATTCTCTAAATATTTAACTTAAACATCAATTTTTTTTATAAATTTAATTAATAATATATAAATAATTAATGTAATAATTCTATATAATAAAATTAAAATTATATATATGTATTTTTTATTTTATTTTATTCTAATTCTATAAATGTGAGTTGTGTGTTTCTCTTATCTTATATATAGAATATGTTAGAAACAAATGTCCCATAGAAATACAATAATTGTTAGAAGTGGTTAGAATAGTGAGAGTAGAAGAGGAAGCAGAATGGAGAATCTCGTAGCCACCTCAGTTGCTTTGGGTGCTTTTTCTGTCTTCTTGTTCCTCTTCCTATTCCGTCGTCGAAACACTCACAAACTTCCCCCAGTACCAGGTTAGTATCACTTTCTTGTTGTCTTGGACTTATATCTATATATATGATCAAAAGTTTTATTTAGTACTATGAAATATGAATGCATGAAAATGGTTTGTTTTGTTTTGGTTGATGCAGTGGTTCCAGGTTTGCCAGTGATTGGGAATCTTCTGCAGTTGAAGGAGAAGAAACCTTACAAGACATTCACACAGATGTCACATAAACATGGACCCATTTTTTCAATTAAAGCTGGTGCTTCCAAAATTATTGTTCTCAACAATGTCCAACTTGCCAAGGAGGTCCCTATTCATTCCTCTTTTTTATTTCCACTTCTAGTACTCTTTTCATATTTCAATTTCACATTCGATAAAGAGCGGTGATCTGTTGACTCAATGAGTAACTATGTATGACTTATTTCGTTTAATAATTTAATATAAACAAATGTATGGCTTATTTTGTTTAATAATTTAATATAAACAAAAATTTCACTAATACAACCGTCGAATCAAAAGTTAATGTCAACACAAATTTTTATGAAATTTTAAAACTATTTTATATTTTATTAAAAATTTCAAATGAATTTATAATAAATTTTAAAAAAAGATATGTAAACATAGATGACTAGATTACATAGAATTTCGGATTTATAATATATTATGTCAATAATCAACGGTTGAATTAGTGAAATTCATTATTTATATTGAATTATTAAGACGGGTAACTTATCTCCGACTAATAACTAGAGTCAACGGATCTTCACCTATATAGAGTATAGATCTGTTGACTCTAGGAATAACTATGTGATTAGTTATTTCTTTCAATAACTCAATATAAACACTGAATTTCACTAATCTATATATTTGCATCAAATGGATAATTTGCGTTTTATTTATTACATGGTTTTAAATTGCAGTTACAACAAATCTTAATATTGCCCTAAAATATGGGCAAATGCGGTCGATGCGACCACAATTGCCATTTTGGATACCTCTAAAATTGTTATATTGCAGCTATTGTGGTAAAAAATGAATTCTAGGGTTATCTTATGGAAGGGTCTAATGGGCTTGTTCTTTTTTATGCACCAAGAATAGGCTGAGGTGAATTATGAGCCTTTTAAGTCATTTTGATTAGGATGTCATTTGAATTCAGAGCATTCACATATATACTGCTTTATATTGTTCATTTGTATCTCTATTTTTTAGATTAATTATTAGTATGAGGAGGAGGCAGGGGAAATGACATTCAGTGCTCATCACTGCAGTCCATGGAACTATTTTTTATTTCTGGTTGTTTAATTGGATTATAATTTTTTGTGGTTATTTCAGGCAATGGTGACCAGATTTTCATCAATTTCAACAAGGAAGATGTCAACTGCATTGCACATTCTGACTTCTAATAAATGTATGGTTGCTATGAGCGACTACAACGAATTTCACAAAATGGTCAAAAGACATATTCTTGCAAATGTTCTTGGAGCCAATGCACAGGTTTTGGTTACAATAACTTCATGGCTATCTCAACACACACACACAGACTCTTCTGTATTTTATTGTTTGGATGAAAAGTATCTCTGAAGTGTATTTTTCAATGTTCAGAAGCAACGCCGTAACGTCAGAGAAGTCATGATGGAAAATATGTCCAGGCAGTTTTGTGAACATGCAAAGACCTTCCCCAACTTGGCTGTTAATTTTAGACAAATATTTGTGTCTGAACTTTTCAGACTAGCAATGAAGCAAGTGAGTCTTCCTCTTAAATAAAATTAAAAAAAAAAATTCTGAGAATACAATTGGAAAACATAACATAATTTACAAAATCTTGACTTCATGTATAATTTGTAGGCTCTGGGAAGCGATGTTGAATCCATTTATGTGGAGGAGCTTGCGAGTACATTATCAAGAGACGATATGTATAAAATTCTAGTGGTTGATTTTATGGAGGGTGCAATTGAGGTGGACTGGCGAGATTTCTTTCCATACCTGAAATGGATTCCAAATAAGAGCATGGAGATGAAAATTCGGAAAGTGGCTCTCCGAAGAAAATACATAATGAAGGCATTGATTAATGAGCAGAAGAAGCGATTGGCATCAGGGAAGGTAAGTTTTACTTGTTTACAACCCCAAATCTATGTAGAGCCTGTAATAGAGTTATCCTAACTTGATTGTTTGGGTTGTGGCAGGAAGTAAATTGTTATTTTGACTACCTGATATCAGAAGCTAAAGAAGTGACAGAAGAACAAATGATCACGCTGCTATGGGAGCCAATTATTGAGACATCTGATACTACGTTAGTTACAACAGAATGGGCTATGTATGAACTTGCCAAAGACAAAAGTCGTCAGGTTGATAGCCGTACTTTGCCTTTTGCTAACTCTTACTGGTTGGTTGGTTAATTTGGTGGTTTCTTCTGTTCTGTTCCATTGTTGACACATTGTAACTAGTTACATCATTATTTGGCAGGACCGTCTGTATGAGGAGCTTGTAAAAGTATGTGGACATGAAAAGGTTACTGACGACCAATTATCTAAGCTACCTTACTTGGGGGCTGTGTTCCATGAGACTTTAAGGAAGCATAGTCCAGTTCCAATTATCCCACTAAGATATGTTCATGAGGATACCCAATTGGGAGGATATCATATTCCTG
>NC_021160.2:54152985-54214791 GCF_000331145.2 Cicer arietinum
GGAAGCGAGGTCGCTCGATTTATCCTTTGAATTGAATTTACTATATCATCGTTTATATGTTTGATTGATTGATTTCCATATCATGTTTTACAGATCACAATAAATATATATGGATGTAACATGGATAACGACTCGTGGGAAAATCCTCACCAATGGATTCCAGAGAGATTTCTTGATGAGAAATATGAGACCTCGGATTTGTACAAAACTATGGCCTTTGGAGGAGGGAAGAGGGTGTGTGCAGGCTCTCTTCAGGCCATGTTGATAACTTGCACGGCTATTGGCAGATTGGTACAGGAATTTGAGTGGGAGCTCAGACAAGGAGAGGAAGAGAATGTTGATACAATGGGGCTTACCACCCACAGGCTTCATCCCCTGCAAGTAAAACTTAAGCCAAGAATTCATACGAAGTAGTAGTTGTAACTTGGCTGGTAAACTTAGTGGTTGTAGCATAGCTACATATTTACTAAGTGCACCTCATAGTATAGTTATCTCAAATCTAAGACATTATCAACATTGATAAATAAAGTTTGGTATAATAAAAGTACAAGAGTTTTATCAAGTTTGCTGTCTGATCGTCTTTAGTTTTGCAATCATGCAAGGACAATCAGCAAATTGATTTTTAATAGTAATTATGACATGGGTGGTAAATCAGAACCGAAGTACGTTTTTTGACGTGTGTAAAACTATGATTCAATCCCAGTGGTTTGATTCACTGAAGTGCATTCCTGGACCACCAAATCAAATGCAGGCACTTCCCTGAATGTTAAGAGGCTAGTTTTGTCTGTCTGCCGTCTTTTGTCTTCCAATTGTTTCATGCTTCTGCTGCTTTGTCTTTTTTATTGTGTTGTTCCTCCCTTAAGTGTGCCTTTGTTGCTTTCTCTGTTTTTTCTATTAGCACTTATTTATTGTTTTCTCTGTTTTTTCTGCTATGTTTGTTTGTGTTGGTTCTTTTTTCCAAACACCAAAACGCTGTTGTTTGTTTCTGATTTCCCATCTCTAGTATCTTACATGATTTGAGGGCTTTGTGTGAGGTTAAACAAATCCTTAAACTCTCAATTTTAAAGGGAATTATGCAACAAATTATTTTAAAGTTTCGTTTGACAAGAATGTTAATATAAATCATTTATGTGCTGGTGTAGTTTTAAGTTTTTTTAGCAAAGGTTAGGCTACCAAAGGGAAGTGCCCACATGTCCAACAAGCGAGAGTGACTGTAATTGCAATGAAGAACACAATGAATAGATAAACATATATGAGCTCTAAGCTTTATAGATACATTTTAGTAAGCTTTTTGGTATTTTTATGTAATTGGCAATGTTAGAAAATACATTGTCGTCTCTAAGTATTAAGCACCGTTTGATCATCTCATAATCGACAATCTACTACCTAGAGCATTCAATAGTCTTAACATTTTTGTCAGGGAGATACAAGGTAGCTAGATAATAATTATAAAAACAATGCTGAAAATAATAAATCTTAAGTACTAGTGCAACATGATGTAATTTTATCTGGTTCATTTGAGCCAAAGTTTACAAAGTTCAAATTTTTTGAAAGTAACAAACTGATCATCCGAGCATAGTGATTTATACATTTAAGTTTTGCGAGATGTGAATGGCAGTCTACCTTCCTAGCTGAAACAAAGCAAATACAAGTAGACAACTCCAAAATCTTCATTTTTCAAAAGAAAGATGAACTCAACAACATAATCCACAAGACTACTTGTATTAGTTTGTCTTGGGCAAATAATTCCCAAGGCATCTTTCTCCATCTTGAGTTCAGAGGTTGAACCAATTGTGGAAACAGAGATTTCACACTAGACTATGCAACAAAGCTTTGCATCAACGGAAGCCAAACATATGCAAAACGCCTGGTAACCAGTCAAAGGATATCTGCAAACTCGCAGGAAAATGTACTAGCTGTCAAACCCACACACACTTCAAAATTTAATAAAATTCAATTATCTCAATAAAAACTGTAGTTTTGAATTGATATACATACCTGTAGTCCATAACAAACATTGATTTTCCCACCCTCCCTAGCTGCAGGATTGTCTGCTTCCCATCCTCCTAGTAAAGACAAGTCAGTTAAGCAGAGAACATAACTGAGTTTTAACATTATATTTGAATCCGCCAATATCATTATATACCTCTAAAGTAAGCTGAAAGTTTTTTACCGATCTCTGGATTCCAAGTCCTACCCTTCCTTTATCTCTAAAGTCGAGCTCAAATTGCTTTGTACTCTGAAGGAAAGTCAATACAAATGAATCAAAGTCCTTTATCTCATAAATGACAATAGTTGAAACTTCCTCTCATACCTTGTTGTAAAATGGAACCCTTGAGAATAGTTGATGTACTTTGTCCAATTTACCCTCCCAATTCATTGGCAGTCCCTTAATATGCTGTACCTGTCAGAAAAGAACCTCATTTAATTTATTAATAATGAAATGTGAGTGTTGGTTTGGTATATTTAGTTAGATAATAAAAAACCTGGGTGGTGTTCTTGAAAGACATAGATTGATGGTTGGGTATATATGCTTTGATGCTTCTGTGAGTTCCTGTACATGTTGGTATTGTAGGTACATACCTGCAAAGGATGTAGTTAGTAGTAGCAGAGTGTGGATTTAAGAGAAAGATGAAGAAGATTATAAGACTCACTCAACAACAGCAAGAGGCGGATTTGGTTGTTTACTACGGCTTCGACATCCCTGATCCCAAATATGGTATTTAGAACCGGTGAGGTTAGCAGTTACTGTCCCAAGGAAAGTATCATCTGAAATGGAAACTAGTCCTTTTACATTCTGAGCTATGGTGAACTGAGACTTCCCACTCCGCCTCTTGTGGTGTGCTACACCCAGTTTCCTATTCTGTCGTCCATGACCTTCCTGTGTAACAATATGTTGATGAGTTTAATGCATATTTGTGAGTAAATAACAAGAATAACATACATACTTACATAGGTATAAAGAGAGAAGAAAGTTCCCCCAGATAGTCCCTGTGGTGTTGGTTCCTTCACAATAACACATGTACATCTTCCTATATCTATAGGCAAGGGTCTACACATCAAAGATCTAAAATCAAACACACACACACACAAAAGTTAGCTACACTCATTTATAATTTGAAATGAGAAAGAAAGAAAGAAAGAGAAAGAGAGTAAATTTAGTTACTTGTTGGGCAAAGTGGACCAGGAGGAAGCAGGAGCTGCGTCGGAGTCAGAGTGGTCCCAAATATTTGAAGAGTTTGAAGAATCGTTTATTTGCATACACAACTGTAGCGACGACGGCTTAACAATCTTGTTGGACAATGACAATGACTTTGGAAATACGACGTTGTTCACATTGGCGTTTTCCTTGTTGTCAGAACCATGACTGTTGCTGCAGCTACGGCTATGCCTCACCTCGCCTTTGCCATCGATCTCGCTCAGGGGTTTCACATTCATCATCTTCTTCGTTTGTTCATTTGTTTCAACATTGTTGTTCAGTTCCCTCACTGTTGGTATTTGAACTCCATTCATTTTGTCCACGTGGCGTTTTTAGTAAATGCTGCTTATTCGGTGGGTGGGTCCCATCCCCTTTTTATGGTTTGGTTTGAATTTGAATTTTTTTTGAAGAACGTACTAGTGCATTGTTTTCCCTATTTTGGGTTCTCTTTCCCACCACTATCCTAACGGTAACTATTCATAATAGTTAAGTTATATTCAACTCCACCTCATATTTTAGTTTACCACACAAAATCTCCCAATATAGCTTCTTGTATTAGTTTAGTTTATGTGCACTTCCATTTGAAAAAAGTTACCGAGATAATTTTCTAGAATAAAATAAAAATAATATTATGCTAAAAATAGAAGAGTTGATATCTATGTACGATCTGAATGTCCTTCCACTTGTTGATCTTGTGATAGTTTCGTTGAAGTAATATCAAAGTTAGATAGGAGAGGAGATTAGAGATTGAAGAACTAAATTGAACTATTTAGAGATTAAACTGTTGCATTTTTTAAACTTCAAAGATTATAGTGATGTATTTAAAAAGTTTAAGGACCAAATAACGAAAATGTGTTAATTGCAAATCTAACTTGATTTCCACATAAGAAACAGAAAGAATACTAATGTAACAGTTAGCACAACTCAAACAAGTCAGTAACAAAGGGATTAACTAGTTGGAATTAAAACTAATTTATATTATTTAGAAGTTTTTTAGTTTAAAAACCAATTTAGTTATAGTGATAGATTATAGATCAATTTCATAATTTATTATATTATCAGTCACCTTGAATCCGTTGTCACTTGTCATGCGTGAGGTGAGCAAATGTTAAGGATCTTTATATTATAAGGCTTGGTATTTTGCATATCAAGATAATAATTAAGAATTAAAGCTAATAACAAGTCAATAAATTACTACAATTAAAAGAATTTGATAAACAAAATTGCTTAAATATTGTAGGAGCAAAATTACATAACTTTAGCAGAACTAAAAGTGCAATTTTCATTGGGGCAATTCCTCTTGTACGACGCACCAAAACCTAAATCAGGGAAGATAACTCAAAACGCTGTTATATATAAGCTAAACCATACCAAAATCATGAGTAACAAATAATAGAACACGTCAATCCAAATCAGAAACTTTTACCATGTAAATTGCCTAAGAAAGACACAGTAAGTAGAAAAATATGCAAACCCACCCTCCTTGACAAATATATGTTAAAAAAAAAAAGGCCTGAACAAAACTATGAATCATGGTAGGTTAGTGATTTAATCCTCAAAATCCCCAGCATTTTCGAGTAAATAGTTGGCTGCCAATTGTTCATCACGGTCACATGCCAAAAATGCCTCTATGACAGAGGCTCTATCAAATCCCATAGCCTCTAGCTGCGTATGGTAAGTAAAATTCAATCAGAATATTTAGTAATCTATTGAAATGAAAAGGGTGCAAGTAAGACTTGAAAAATGGATATACCCTTCCAATTGCCTCCTGCTCAGCTGGCGTCACATTGATGGCATGAGGCATGTCTTGCTCAGGTTGATCAAAATTATCTCTAATACAAGAAAGAGAGTTACATTTAGAAATAAAAAATTACTATGATCGCACATAATCAAGAAGATAGTAAACTAGTTCAATCTTATATGCTATATATAAATACTTGCTTGATTGGATACCAAGCCAACAAGTCAAAAAGTTACCTTCATGTCACAAACATGGCAAAGACTACTACTGATAAAGCTGAAAAGTTAATTTATGGTAGAAGGATGACTACGGGATCAAGAAATGATTGTAAAAAATAAAGATCGCATGTTAATTTATTGCAAAACAAACATGGCAAGCAGTATACTCACCCTTCCGAACCATCCATGGGTTCATTTATCAGCTGAAGAAACTCAGCATGATGCTCATCAATCAGTCTCAAGAGACCTGGATTTTGCTTTCCGAGCTCCTGAAGAACAGGCTGCAACAGAAATTATCTCAGACATTAACAAATGACCAAAACTCAGGTATTCGGTGAATAACACAGATCGTTAGATACCTGTAGAATTTGTGGATTGGATTGCACCATTGTCCGCAATGCTTGAAACTAAATATGTGGAAATAGAAACAGTTACTAACAGTTTAAGTTTGACACAAGAGAGGAATAACAAGTGATTTGAAGTACTATATTATCTACTAATTTACATACGAATGAATAATGATGTGCAGCATATTGACTAGGCACAGCTATTCATTCAGGAATACGTGAAATCATTATATAGCTTCAAACTAGCTCAAATTTACCAGCCAAGAACTATTTTTTATGATCTTACCAGCCAAGATAATACAACCAAAAAGAAACATTTCTTGTAATTTCTTGCAAAAGCTAATGTGGTGAAATTAAATAAAACACACAAAATTGTATTTATGGTTTCCTTACTGGACGTTCTTTCTACTTCATTTGTTCTTTTAAGCATGTGATTTGACAAACAATGACACAAAATATGCAATTTGTAGGAGTGGCCCACACCTCAAATTCCATTGGTATAGCAAGTTGAAATGCAAAAACTATTTATTCCAACATGGATGTGTCAAACATAAATTTCTTTACAGAGGATACGATAAATGATGAAACAAAAATCCCACCTGGGGATTGTTCCTCAGGAAGTCAAGTGAACCAATTCCAGCTCCTGCACCAGAAATTGTCTCCTGAAAGAGTTTCAACTAAAAATAAAACACAAAGTAACAGCAAAAGATGTAAATGAGAAGATACAGTTAGTTTTGTCCATTCAAATTATAATTTTTACCTGTGGAAACATATTCAAGGGAGCCGAGTTAGGGGCCCCAGGAACAACTCCAGTAGAGACCCCACCTGTTTCAGTTTGATTACTTGGGTAATGAGCAGCCGGTACAGCAATTTCCGCTGCTTCAGGAATTCCCTGCAAATAAATAAATAATTGTTAAATCAAATAAGATACAGCGGAAAGTTCAAGCAGTTAGAATCTACAATGAGCAGTTTAGGCATACAGAATACAAGTAATCTACAGCACGCTCTGGGTTATTGTAAGCTGCACGAAGAGCACGACTAACGGTATCTCTATCCCAGCTGCCACCACCCATGTCCATAATTTGTTGAATAGTCTGCTCAAGATTACTACCAGCAACTAAATTTGAAGCAGCCTGTCCATAATTATCTGTAGTAACACTGCAAAAAAGACATTGAAATGTATTTCAGAAGGCTTGATTACAGGAAAGAGGAAAATAGCAAACAACTCAAATTGTTGATTGCAGCAAGAGGGTGAGATGTTTATGAACATTACGTTAATTAAGGGACTTGAGTTAGTAAGTAGGAATTTAGGTTTAGTAATTTAGGTCTGGTACAGCATTCTCCATGGTTGGATTAGGACTTTATTCTTCATTCTAGACTATAAATTTTTTACCTAAAGTTTGGGTCACCCACAATAGTATGAGCCTATTTGACTAGTTCAAGTTGGCAGTATAACACACATTAAGTATTAACTGCTTTTTGAGAGTCTGATATTATTGAACTGAATTTTGGGAATTTTAGCATTTATTATCAGTTTGAAAGTGATTGTACTCTAAAGTGGTGTGTCTGATTAGTGAGGAGTCACAAGATTGATGAACAAGTTGAAGATGACATCTGAAGTGATGTCTGAAAGCAAACGGGTGAATGTAGTATGGACAGTGGACACAAGTCCAGCCCTTCTCAGGGCAATGTGTGTGTGTTTGTGTGAGAGAGAGAGAGAGAGAGATTTATTAATTACACTGGGCCAGCCCGAAAAAATTTGTGCAGGCCCAATTTAGGGTTAGATTGAAATCGCCTTCCCTTTAGAGCTGTGAAGGAAACACTGAAACAATAACTAATCAGATCAATTAAAATGATCAGACTAGCCTAATAAATTTTACCGCAACCTGGCTTGTTGGATCTGCCCACTTTTGGCATCAGTCAAATATTAATTATAAATATTAGATTAGGCCAACCCAAAAATAATCAGGCTAAATTCAAATTACAGCCACAGCATTTTGCCTCTGGAATGATTACTGACAATTAAAACAATAGCTTTTTGATAGCCTTCGTCAGACAAAAACTACTTAAAGGCAGTACATTACATTGTGTGGCATAAATCAATGACTACTAACTTGGTTAGAATTTATTAACAGTATAGCCAGAGAAACTTGGAGACAAAGCCATACTTTGTAGTTGTGACATCTGCTGCAGATGCATTGTTGTTTGCAGATGCATTGTTGTTTGCAGATCTGCTGAGCCAAATAAAACAAGTTACGAAAAAGCATAAGTTGATGTAAAAACTACATGAAGAACTATTTCAAATAGACTCACTGAGTTTGTACTACAGGTGTGGAATCTGGTGTTGACACAGTTATAGGTGGATTGCTAGCAGTCTGTCACACATGCAGAATCACTAGCTCATACAAGGGGGAAAAAAACTCAAATGTCAAAAAGATATTAAAAATAAGCAAGTAACATGCCTGAGTAGATGAAGTTCCAGCAGATCCCAAGGCTTTACTCTGCAAACAACAGTAAAATGGTATATTATATGGTCAAAGAGGTAAAAATAAACGTATCAAAAACAAAGCAAGCCAGAGCACAATAAAATTATGAAAGGTAACTATTCAAAAAACGTTAACATAGAATTTAGTGTACCAAATTTAAACAGATGGAAAACTGCAAATCATATGACAAGATATAATGCTTTGTCATAAGATCAGTAAGATAAACACAAACCTTTCATTGCAATCAAGAAACGCAACTAATCTAAAAATAGTTCATGAATGTGGAACTCAGGGCCTTTAACCTGAAAGCAACAGTGCAGGGGAAAAATTGAGCACTGAAATTACTATGGGTATAGAGGTGCCTTGCCATGTATCATATTTTCATCATTATCAAACTTTCTTTTTATTAAGTACCACCAAATCCAAATCACTAGCATAATTTGTAGAAATGTATCTTATACAATCTTATACCAAAATATTATTTGATCAAGGTTTTCCAATACTTTGTTGTTCTAACTAACCAAATAAGTTAATGCAAGACATGCAGAATCAGGTTGATGAGTTAACAATATTTTGCCAGCCAAATTTATATTCTACTTCCTAACTTGCCCCCAAAAAGAATGTGATGTAGAGTTTTGTGGGATCTAATTTGGGATTTTATTTTTAAAATTAGGGCTTTTGATTTGGGATTATTTTGTCCTTCAGGGATTTCATACTATTCTGGTTTATCTTAGTGCATGTTTGGAAAGCTTGTTTTGCATGGTGGAACCGTGCGACGAACATGAAGCTACAGCTGAGAGAGGTGGGCAACCAAATGCAGGCTAATCATTTGAGGTGGTTTCAAACTTGAAAATAATATTTTCTTTCAAGTTCAGATCCAGGATCACATAATACCCTAGTTGAATTGAATTTAAATAATAATAAAGTGAGAAATATACCTTACTAAGCATGACAACAAGAAAGCCATCTTCGGAAACCTTATTCTCTGCTAATGTAGTTTCATCTTTCAAAACCTTGCCATTGTGAATCAGCAATTGCTGTCCGCATGGATAATTATCTTTGCCTTGTACGTCTTCAATATTCTTTTTGACAGCCATTATCTGAGGTGGAATAGAAAACAGTAGCAAGTAGCAACAAATGATAATTAGTAGTCATTGAAATGCATCAAACAGATAATATAATATATGATGAAAAAATAGAGCATGGTAATTGTTTCAATTATTTATTAATCCAGCATGATACACAACATAATTAGAAATATAAATTGAGAGTGAAATTGGCAGATAGAAAATGTTGATATGCAAATTGAAACAAAATAAATTGGAAGAAATGATGAATAAAATGCAGTTAGAAGAGAGAGAGAGAGCGAAAAACTGACAGAATCAGAGGGTAGAACCCTGATTTCGAAATGGCTGCCTTTCAAGGTCTTCACAGTGAGCTTCATGACTAGCCGGCAACGAAACAGCACCGATCCGAATCCGAATCCGAAACCGATTCCGATTCAGCAACGCTGGCGGAAGGGAATGTGGAAAATGAGAAGAAACGAACCCTAGTGTTGTTTTCTCTTGTCCAGTATACTTTCCTCTCTTTCACTCACACTCACCACACGCTCTTCTCTTCTCATTTTTTTTTTCTTCCATTAATAATAAAAATATAGGCTAAAAATCTTTTTAACCTGTTTTTAATTTTATTTTTTGTTTTCGTCTTACTCGTAAATAATTTACACTTCTTAATTTTTCAAAAAAAAAAAAAAATAGAGTACACAATTACTATTATTTTTTTTATATAAAATCAGTAAATATTCAATTAATGTTACGTGTTTTAGAAACGTGTGTAAGGATTTTTGTTCGTATATGTGTCATTTTAAATTTATGGTGTAGAATTAGTGATTAAGAAGTTTAATCATTAAAAAATTAAACTCCAAATCTATAAATGTCTTTTAATTTTAAAATAAAAAAAATTATCAAATATATATCATTTAAATTCATAATTTATAAATTTAAATTCAAACTTTTTAAACTCTGAAAAATAAAGAATCTCAAACTCATTCTTCATATTATCCATGTCTAATTTGAGATTTAAACAAAAATTTGGCATTATTCTACACATAACAAAAATGTTTAATTCCTACAGTATTATAAATGATTTATTTATGGTCTACGAAGAATAATGTCAAATTTGACAAGTTAAATAAACGATTTTTAATATTTAATTCCTACAGTATTTATTCATTATTAGTTACCCATTCACATCACTGAGTACATGTCTAGTTAATAAGTCCAAAAAGAATTATTATATTATAATTTTAATACAATTTTGTGTGTAAGGATAACCTCATTATTATTAGAATTAGAATATAATAACTTTAAAAGTTATTTATTTGTTTTTGATAAACATAACATTTGATCTATGAGGGTATTGCAGGCAGCGTAAGGAGAAGGAGGTGGTCTGTAGATAAATTCAGGAAAAGAACAACTGCCTACATTCATCATGGTGAAAATTAATGTATACACGACTCTGCTTGCTTGCTAAGTGGTGTAATGTGGATTCTTGAGTAAAAGTGGCACAATTTATATACAAGTGTATGGAGTTGGCGTCTACCACTAATTTTCAACAAGTTTTATTACATTATATATAGAACAAATAATGGTTTAGTTCAAAAAATTGAGATTTTATTTATTTGGACAACAAAGAGTCTAACCTTTGAACAACAATCAGATCTCTTTTAGGACCCATGCATGTATCTCTTTGCACATACATTCACATTTGTTACCGCAACTAACACTTAATTTTTGAAGAAGATGGAGAAGAGATTTAGATCAACTATAGAAGGTATTCTATTGTATTTGGTAGAACTTAATGATCTAATAGGGAAAATATATAGTGTTGCATGTTACACCTTCTAAATGGTTTGTGCACCTTAATTATCACTCAATATAAACGTAGTACCATTTTATAAGTTATCCCTATTTTAAGTGAGAAAAACAAAATTGACAACATTTCTCTTAAGAATTAAGATTTGTCAAAAATATAAATAAGTGTTTGTGATCCTTAAAAAAAATGATTAAAATTTAAACCTACAAGATATCCGAGTATATCTTAGACTAATAATAACAAGACTTTAGGATCAATGTGGTGTTGATTTAGTGAAATCAATTTGCCTCATAAGAATGAAGGCCTGTGGAATCAGGATTAATCTTAGTAGAGTATCATATATATCCATTACATAATAAAAAAAAATCATGTTCAATCAATTGAATTGGAGTCCCATAGCCTGTCCAAATAGTGGAAGGTGCAAAAGTACCCTAACAATTCACTAGTTGTCAAAGACTCTAGATAAACAAAACAATAGATATGATTATAGAAAAATTATTGAACTAAATTAATATACAAGATAATGAATTTATTCAATACATATGATTTTAGTTTCATATTTTAGGATCGAAACATGCATTTCACAGTGACATGAATATTGCATGGTCAATATATGTTTGAGAGAAGAAAAATAATGAAATAACTAATTTTAGGGAACAGTTAAGTAGGTATGCGTATACATTGTCAAAGTAGAAACTAGCCTAGCAATTTGAAGAAATTAAGGTCCACCTTTTACTCTTATATTGCGTCCATGTAAAGCTCCTTAATATTTGGTTGAGTAATGGATCAGAAACACAAAGAAGCATATATAATAAGTGATCCATGAGTGGTGATATGTGTGAAGCATATATCGATGAAAATGTGTATGAACTCGACAATGATGGTGTTAATATTTGTAGTAGTAGTAATGTTGTTACCAATATCTATAACGTGTTTTGACGTAACAAAAATGTTGTCACAATACCCAGCATACAGCACTTACAGCAACTACCTTACACAAACACAACTTGCAACAGAAATTAACGCGAAGCCAACAATAACAGTTCTTGTAGTCGATAACAGTGGAATGGCCCCAATCTCAGGTAAACCAATGGACGTAATAAAAAAGGTGTTAAGCGTACACGTGATACTGGATTACTTCGACGTTCAAAAATTCCAGCACTTGGGAAACAAAACAATAACAGTGAGCACAATGTTTGAATCTAAAGGGATGGAGAGATTCATAAAGATCACCGATCTAAACACAGGAGCAGTAACCTTTACCTCTGCTGCTGATCCTAATCCAACAGGTGCCAATTTGATTAAAGCTATTGTTGCACAACCATACAATATTTCACTCGTGCAGATCAGCACCGTCATAATCCCACCTTCTCTCCTTGCTTCCTCCAATGCTACTACATCAACCTCACCTGTTCCTGTTCCTGTAGTATCACCTGTTCCTGTTGTATCACCTGTTCCTGTTGTATCCCCTGTTCCTGTAGTATCACCTGTTCCTGTAGTATCACCTGTTCCTGTTCCTGTTGTATCACCTGTTCCTGTTGTATCACCTGTTCCTGTTATCACACCAGTTGTAGTTCCAGTGCCTGTACTTTCACCAGTTCCTGTAAAGTCCCCTGTGCCGGTTGTATCGCCGGTTCCTGTAGCAGTACCAATTGCAGTTCCGGTGCCGGTAATATCACCTGTCGGAGTTCCCGTGCCGGTATTATCTCCAACAAATCCAGATGATGCTGCTGCTGATAACAATAATAATGACAATAATAATAATGGAGATGGAAACCAGTCAGGGGTGATGAAATCTGATGTGAACAAGGCTTTAGCTATTTCTCTTATTTTCTCTTCAATCTATGTGTTGCTGTCTAGCTCCATCATGTATAATACATTTTCATGATTCATTAATTAATATATAGTACAGCCTACCAAATATAGGAAGACAATTTCAGAAATGTCATTGCCATTGTTATATTTCCTTCAAAATTGAATCACTCTCATCAATTTCCCCAAGTTCATACATTGGAATGGCTTGCAAATACAAGATATAATTTTGGATTTTCTTACTTACTTTGTATCTTGGAATGACTTCTTTGTTAAAATCTTGACATTCATTAAAGTGATACAATTCACAAGTAAAACAAGAGTCTACTTTATTTTGAAGATATATATAATATTAATTCTATGAAGTTTTGGGAATTTGGAACATAATCCATGATTGAATTCGAATAAAATTGTTCTTAATATTTTTGAATGGTATATGAAATTGAAACACTACTTTCGTTCTGATATGTAAACTTGTGATCAATAGCAACATAAATTGCAGGTCTTTATTTTAATATGAGCTTGTTCAATTTCAGAGAAGAGGTTGCCTTTCTCTCAAAGATTTGAGAACTGAATGTCACATTGCTTGTGTTCTGTGAAGTGTGTACAATAAATAATACATAAACCATCGAGTGAGTCTATATGAATTTCATTGGTATGCTGTTGAAGTACTATTCCTCAAAATAAAGTTATTGGGCATATTTACATAAATACATACTATACTACTGTGGTACAATAGTACAGTTGAAGTTGTAAGAGAGAAACCTGATATAATAATTATGTTATAGTACTGTATATTAAGTAGTTGGAGTAATAAAAAGTAACCAAGAATTGGTGTAGATGAGCGGCAGTTTTAAGAGTGATTTGAAGATTGTGATGGTTGGAGCATGCCAAAGACTCTCCAGAAGGGGAGTTGTTTGCGCTTATGGTGGTTGTGTTCTGTAACTTGAGTTTCATTTTTGTGTAACATTTCCCACATCACTTGTACATCCTCATATTCACAAGTTTGTACATCATCCTGAAGCTTCAGCAATCCTGCTCCTGAACCAAATTAAACATGTTGGTAAGTAGATGCATGATCCACATTTATAAGTGTAGAAGTAGCATTTGAATGATTGTTTGTTAAAGAAAGAAAGAAAGAAAGAAAAGGAGAGACCGTTTTTGCGATGGTTGATGCGAGTAGAGATAGCAAGGCAGAGACGCCTGACGGGGAAAATCATAGTTTGCCAAATATTACGCATCAATTTCAATTTCAATTTCAATTTCGATTTCAATTTCTGTTTGCATACTACTGTCTTCTTCTTCTTCTTGCTCTTGCTCTTGCTCTTGCTCTTCCTTGTCCGATTCTGAGTCACCACTATTCTTTTTAACCCAGCCAGTACTGCAACTTTCTTCTCTGCGTCAATTAGAGAAACACATACAGAGAGACAGAGGGTCTTCTCTTCTCTTCTCTCCTTCTTCACTAATAATATGACTATGTGTTTACACCACCGACACGTGATCTATATAAGATACTAATACTATTCACTTTTTTTTAATTCATTTATAATTCCCACCGCACCATACACTTGTCATTATTCTTTAACGGTTAATATGTCTCACCACTACAAAATATACTATATTCATCATTAAACACGTTTTGATTTTTTATTCGACTCTTTCTCCAAATTAAATCATTTTAATAAAATGTATTATTGCTTTCTAAATTTAATTTTCATTTTTTTATATAAAGCTAAACAGCGCCCTTCGTTTATTAGACTCACCTCAATTGTTTATTTTTCTTCATTTGTCACAGTCATAGTCGCATAGAAGAAAAGACTAATTCAACGACAGCGGCACCAATTCCCGCATCACTCTTTCTCCATTTAGTCGTCACCAGTCAGTCACCACTCACAACACAACCAATAACAACACGTGCTTCAAAATATGTTGTCCTCGTTTCTTTTTTTTCTTTCAATAGTTTTTTTGCTGCTATTAATTTATAATAAACAGTTGTTAGATGTTTTAGTTAATTTTAAATCAGTATTAAAATAAGCAGTTGTTATCGCAGTGAATCACCACCCTAATCATCATTTTGATCACCCTCGATGTTTTAGTTTACTTTGACATTGTGCCGTATCCAATATTGTATTGTTCAGTGTTATGAATCTCCTAAGTTTTCTTCTTGGTCTCCTCTCCCTTTATAATGTTCATATAGACTCAAACAATAATAGTAGATGGTTCTAGGGACGAGTATCTCTGAAATGTTAGTGGTACTTTCTTCTCCCTACTTTTTATGTTCTCAAATATTCCTCTTAACTTATCAATTCATGTGATAAAAACACATTTAAATCGGTTAATTCGAACAAAAATTTAGAATATTTTTTTTAAAAATAGACGAGAAGAAACTCACAAAATTATTATTTATTAATCTCAAACCCCTTTTAAGACTAACTATATATATAGAAAATATTTCATAAGAATCTAGTTTTTGAGATACTAATTAGTCCTTGTATTAAATTAGATAGACGTGTTAGTCAAGTAATAGAGAGACTGATTTGTTCTTCGTAAATTTGTTAAAGATTAATTTAAATATTAAATTTTATGATATTAAATTAGGTCTATTGAAATTGTGAGATAAATTGAGTGTTTAGATTTATTTTTAATGATTTTTATGCTATAATCTATTACTAGTCCTGTGTTGATGTTATCTTTCGATGATCTTGTCTATTAACAATTGAGATACAAGTATCATCCGATGAACTTGTGTGTATTTAATAATTTTTTTACAGTAAAAATACAACAAAATTAAATATAATTGACAAGTGTTGTTGTTACATACTTCCTCCGGCCTCTAAAAATAATGTCTTGATGCATTTGGTTTAAAATATGAAGTAAATATATCAATCTTTTTTTACCTACTTTTGCTTGTACTTATTATACTATAAGCTAGTAAACAGTGACACGATGCGACATGATTATAAAATTAATTGAGAACAAGTCTCAATTTGGCCCATATTCATATGCATAAGCTTTTCCGTAATGGGATCATCCTGGGTTGAATAATGCTGATGAGTGGAGAAAGATATAAACCATAAAAAAAGGAACTCAACAACATTGATTTGATAATACATGAAAAGAGCATTCTCCAATTTAGCACCAACTCAAATATTGAAGGCAGTAGGGGATGCCATCCCAACCAATTTTATTGCTCTGACTCTGAATGTATGTATGTATGAGCAATAATAATAATAATAATCAATGGTAAAGCAGGATTAGCGTGGGCCACGTCATGTTATTGCATCCACAATCAATTTGTTTAATCTCAATTTCTACCGACAATTGTTTATTCTTCTTTATCACACAACACAAACCCTCTTTTCTTTGGTCAAAAGCCAATCACAAAAGATAAGAACTAAAATTAGTGCATGTCCTTCTTGTTTTAGAATTATATGTGATGTTTATATTTCACTCCACAGCACTAACCACGGCAAAATTAGTAACTAAGATTTATATTTTGGATTATGGAATTAAATTACCAACTCTTTTAGATGCTTTTACCCAACTTTAAATTTAGAAGCAATAAAAAGTTGACAACTTTCCAAGTTAATAAAGCAATAGCATTGGATTCCTTTCCAATAAAGAGTGGAGTCTTTGGATGGTTCTGGGATAAATGTAACTTTCAGCAGTCATTATTAACACAAAAAACTTAACATGGAAGGATGATCATATAGATAAGTGACGATCCTAAAGGAATCCACGACACGTTGGAATGATCCCTTTGTTAATATTGTATTGGTTAATATAGTAAGTACATTGGAAGTGGATATCTTTTTCTCTCAGTGCTTTGTCCAAGATGAAGACTCTTATAATCACCACAAACACAGCAGTCAGCAAATGACATCCTCTTTTTCAACAGTCTTTCTATGTACAAGTCTCATTGCGACTGTTCTGTGTGCCCAATTCCTCTCTATTCAACTTCCTCTATAATGTAAATCAAATTTGGAGCAAATATAAATTCCATGTGGTATAAAGATATAGTATTAATTATACTTATCCATACAAAGAAACAATGGAGCAGCACAGTGGCTGAATCATTCCTGTTATTCGTACCAATGAGTTCAACATGAATTCTCAACGTATTTTGTTATTAACTAAAAGCTGAAAAAAAAAAAACTAAAAACTCCAAACCCAAATCATGACGAGATTTGCATATATTCTTATTCTATGGTGGCCAATCACACACAAATGCAATTGTATTCTTGGTGGGAATATGGAGCCAACACCACCGTAGGCCACGGTCAAACCATTAGTACTATGTTCCTAAAATGCTAATTAGTCGGTTCACATAGAAAATGATTATAACCTTGAAATCTCTTAACTGCGAGTAAGTGATGCTAGGCTTAAGTGCTTCTGTGACGTTAATACTCAAAGCTACACTGTACACACCTATAAACACGAGTTTGAGGTCCATCCAATAACACATGAAGTTTTTGGTCGATGATAAGACAATTCTTGTTTTATATATAACAAAAAGAAAAAATTAAAAGCTTTTTGTGTGAAAGTCATGTCATCCATTCCGCCGCCTCTTGATTCTAAAATAAAATTGTATTCTTACTTGTTTGATTTTCTATGATGATTTTAAGGTTATTCATTTTGATGTCGTTTCGCTATTAATTGAATTTTTAATATTTTTATCTGATCAACTAAATTATAAATTTAATGATTTTATTATATGTATAACATAATCACCACAAGATTGTAAAACAGTTATTCGTGTCTTTTCGTGTTTTCCTACTAGTTGATTGTGATTATTATCTCCTCACTAAGTCTTTGTGACTTACCTCTTCATGTTGTTTATTTTTTTTTAGATTCGCAGACAGCTGAGTAGCAAGCTGTTAATAAATTCAAGTTTCAAACATATTTGTTTTGGTAGACCTCTTTAATCGAGAACCTTTTTTTTTTGTAAAATCTATTAAGTCATGATGTAATTTGCAGTTATTTTGAGTCTAGAAAGTCTTTTTGAGAAATGTATTAAACAATTAAGTTATGCTCTTTGGATTATAACTCAATTGAAAGTTAAACATGAATTTTATAAATTGAGAAATATTGAAGTTATAGAGAGTACTCTGTCGAAATTCCGAGAAAAATTATATATTGTTTTGAAATGATTATTGAGGACTAATCAGTCGCTTAATAGTTAAGTTAGTTGGTAGGCTTGCCGGACTATAAGTATAGCTTGTCCACCGGTCAATCAGAATTTTATAAAATGTTTAAGTGGGGCAAAGGATGACCAAAATCAATCAGAATTTATTGAGTTATTTTTTTGGACAATTCAGCACACAACATAAGATTTCATTCCTGATATCATTAGACTATTGTTGGATAATATTTCACTCATTTATTCGTCTTAAATGGATTATATCCGGAAAAATAACGCATAAAAAGTGAAAAAACGATAAAGAGATGCAGCCTGTTCGAAAGTGGACCTCATCGAAGGTGGCAACTTCACAATTATAATTCCTGAGGATTTGCACTAGAGGACCAACCTCCTTTATATTAGTCTTCTATGTTCTTCATGTATTCCTTTGAAAGTTTAGTTTCCATTATCAACTGTTGTTCTTTGAGCAGAGAATAACCTGACTCAAGTAAAGCATCTGCCGTTTGCTATCCAACCAAATTCAAAAGCAGTCAACTTCATTTGTATTTTTTTCAATAAGCCAAATCAATTAACAAACAAAAATAGAAATGAAACACTTTAATGACAAATGAAAAGGCTGATGAAAAGACAGTCATACTCATAAAATTATGCATGTTTCCTCCCCCAAAACACTTGCAACTCTTTAAAGACTAATTTTTTGTGAATGAAATGAAATGTCCAAATATCATAAGTATGAGTTAAGAATTTTACATGTCTAATTTAGCAGAGAATACCAAATGTTGGCCAGCGAAAGAGTTGATTTGAGAGTCAGTACTATTACACTGTTACTGAAAGAAAACTAATAACAAAAGATCTCTTTCTAAGTGCAAGAGAGATAATGATTAAAGCCTCACATGATAAAATCATGAAAGGAAATACTTGAAGATAAGCTAGTTTCCTTTAAATTTCGAGTTTTGACTTTCTGAAATCAAGTTGTAATATGATGTTGACAATCACAGTTTAAGACATCCTCTTAATGAATTCAATTAAATACTAGGTTAAATTATCTTCTATCCATCTAATGGAAAGCAACAAGTATGGACCATGCTTGCATGATAATATAATAATTGTTCATAAGAATTTTATCTCACCTATTTTTTAAATATAACTAAATCAGTCAAGTTGATTTGAATAAAACTACAATGTAAAGTCCATGACCCTAATTTCGTTGGCTATATTTAGATCTTATAATTTCATGCTCGTCTATAAACAATATTTCAACATTTTATCAATATTTATTTAGTCAACAGGCAACAGCTAATTACTATCAGTTAGCCTACTACTACAGGACACTAATAAACAGGAAAAAAGACTGACTATTTACCTCTGGAGGAATAAATACAGGAAGATTCTGGTCTTTTCTTCTTTTGAGAAATTTGGATCCAAAATTTTCAACGCCTCCAATATCATCAATCCACTAAAACTCATCACAAATTTGTATATCATTAGCAGCAATCTTTGTGAGAAAAAAGTATATGTAGATAGCTAAGAAATATAATGGCAGTTGTCAACTTTCATTGTTGAAATGTTTATTGCTATTTATGTTGTTTAGTCGTATTAGTCAAACATTTTGACTTGGGAAACACATTCCCTTGGTTATTTATAAATCAATGTTAAATAAAATGCAAGGTTTTAGAAATTTACACATTCAGGGTTCTCTCTCTAGACCATTTATCTTTGTGTGATATCAGAACCGTTTATGATCAAATGGTGAGAAGTTCAACTTATGCTTCCAAATTTCATAATTAAACTAAATTCCATTACAAGGTACAATGAGCATGTGCTTTATCATGCTTAAAGCCTTTTCTTGCACGAGAGGGTTGTATTGGATAATAGAAACTGTTCTTGCTCAAGGATTCTTGTCGATTGTTACCCTGTTGGAAAAAACCATGGATCAAAATGTCAAATGTCTACTTGGACAGAGAAAGCCACCATCAAACACTGGGAAGTATCGGGGACTTTTAGCAACTTGAACTAGCTCATTGGCATTAAACCTGCCATCTCCTTTGTGCATTCATGACTGGTACTCCAGTACTACACATGCACGGAGATCAGAGAGCATGCTATTTTAGCTATAACTTATACTAGACATAAGGTGCTTGCATTAATACAGCCTGAGAGAGCTCACACCCTAGATCCTTTTTCTCAACAATCACATTGCTGATTGGGAAACCATGGACTGGTAAACTCTAAAGACATAACAAAAGGGACGGAGTAGGCAAATGTGGTATTAGTTTGTCTATGCGAGTTATTCCAACTAATTTTTCCTTACATTTCCAGTACGGTTTTAAGTACATAATGAGCAACTGACAGGGAATTCTTTTGAAGCAGATTTTGTTCAACCCCTACAAAAGCATCTCAGATGATGGGTGATGAATAATTTCTTTAGTGCAAAATGAATGATATCCAAGAGTCACATAACAAAATATTTTGTCTCAATATATCTTCTGCTTATCCTTTCTTCTTTTTGGTATCATTAAGTTGTCTTGGTTAATCAAAACCCACCAATAATATTTAACCACATATAAACAATAACTGTAATAAAAAACTAGAATTTTTCCATATGGAAATGGAAAGTCAGATAGATCAGTAAGATATTAATGTAAACTAAGGTAGGTATCTGCATACCTTTAAAATAGATTTGTCATATGTACGCGATCTTAGAGCTCCATAAAAGTCCAATGCTACCAATATCAAAATAAGAGTGCTTTTGTTAAAGTTTTGGAATCTACATTACAAATTTTTTAGATTTTTTGTTTAAATTTTTGAAAAAACAAAATGAAAAAGCAAACAAACTTCTGCTTGTTTTTGAGTAGCTTTTGACTAAAAAAGTTATTTTTATAATCATAAAAGTAAAAAATAGTTTTTAGTTTCATAAAAAATATTTAAAAATCAATTACTTGTTTACACCACATTAAAATCACTTTTAAAAATATCAAAATAAATGGGCCCTAAATGAGAAAAGACCTGATATCAAACACATGACACATTCCAATCTCTATCCTCGGTACAAATTTGGTAAACGAGGAAAATAAGTTATTTAAGATAAGGAATGAAAGTGATAAAAGAAGGGTACTCTACAGGCAACATAAGTCACAGATAATAAGCATGCTGCATGGAATAAAATAGGCAGCATGAAATATAAATAAGCAACTGCAAACATTTTCTATTGTACTACTTAATTTATTTAGAATAATAAAATATACTTTCTTACTACTCATGTTTTAACAACATAACAAATAAATAGAACCTTTCTGGACCTACGACATACAGATACGTACCTTGATTAGGGAAAGTGTCCACAATTTTTTCAACTTCATCCCTAGATATGCCATCTTTCTCATACATTCGGTGAACAATATTCAGTATATCTTCACGGATGGGCTGCCTGTCCCACATATACAGACAACATTTTAGGGAAGAGTGACATAGTTTACCTAGTTTTGTGAAATCAAATATTTCAGATTCAGAGTCATTACATTAGCAATGCGATAAATGATGCAATCATGTTCAAACATAGCTTTATCAATAACATCAATCATGAAATTTCCTCCCACAATACTATGTAAAACTTCAACTAAAACCTATTATCCAACTACGCACCTGGCAAAAACTATCTTAATTAAAATTCACGAATGGTAAGTATAATAATCCTAGAATAAGACAGATGACAATTTACCAGTAAAATTTATCCATCCTTCCATCACGTATTAGTGGAGCATAAATAGTTGAAAGATCATTCCCTGTTACAATGACTGGAATTCTGTTTGTGACATCTGATTCTCGCCAATCTTGACCAACACTAACTCTTGTGGGATTGTCCGATAGATTCATAAGAGTCCCAACAACAATTTGGTTGTTGACTGTCATTTGAGTATTCCCTGTATAAAATGGAAAAATGATGCTCAATAAGGATTGACCAAATAGATGAAACACTAGGAGACGTGATGCGACACACGCGCGCGCACACACACAAACACACATAATACAGCGTAATTAACAAAAAAGGGGATGTGGAATAAAAAATTTAAATAATTTTTTTCTTCGGTCTAATCAGATGTTAGCTTACCAAATCTACCAAGGCCAGCATCGATGTCATTGATCATTAAACAGCTCATCTTTCCCTGCATCAGGAAAACAAATCTAGACTTCATCAGCAGATTAAGGAAATGCAGTATATATTGCTCTAAAGGTTAAACTGGTTTAAACTATTTCATCCAGAATAGAATGTGAGCATGGGACACATCAACCTTCAGTATACCATCACTTAAGTGTTTTCAGACATAGACCAGGCAATGATGCAGGATAGGAGGTTGGGCTGTCCTTTCTTTGTGAGTTGAATTCCATTTAGAATAACTATAAATTAGTATGTTAGTGTTGAGTTCAAGATGTCTGATGCCTTAAGACCCCATGTTTTGATAAATCCAAAACACTCCATGAGTTGATGAAGTTACAAGGGTATTATCTACACTAAGTCAGCTAACAACGTGTAAGACCTCTTAATAGTATGGTTATAATATTATTAGGCAGCAGTTATGTATTAGGCACCAGTTACATTATTAGACAGTTATTGAACAAATAGGAAAATAGAAGGAAAAGTCAGTAGGCATTTTATTTTGGGATTCGATATTGATTGGGAGAGACCAAACTCTCAAATTCTTGGAAGAGAGAAACCAAGACTCTTGAATTTCTTGGATAGGAAGTGTTTATCTTAATTTTCCGTTGTTTTCTCTCGTATAATCATGTAAACAAGATTTCTTGTAATCCAAATTCTGGCCATAGTAACCAGAATTGTTCAATAAAAGTTGTTTATTTCTTTTAAATTTCTATATTTGGTACGGGCTTCAATCACAATGTCAGTCAATGTCCTAAATCGTCCATCGTAATTCTCTGATGATATCATATGAAGAAAAGACGATAGGCATGTCAACAAGTAACACAATTGATCCCTACAAGGGAATATAATTGATAGCAAGAGTTCAAGGATAAGGTGTGTTGAGGAAGATGCCTAATACAATAAGAGAAATCGATTCTAGAAAAGAAATCTTTGAGCAACGCATGTGATAGCACTTTAAAATGAAAGACGAAAAAAGGGAATCTAGGTTGTCATGCCTATGGTCTAATCAATTCTAGGGAAGTACTTCAACAACTTTTCTACTAAACTGTTGTACACCAGCTGCAATTGCACAACTTTTGACAAGGATGACATCAACATCCATTTGTGTTAGTTGATACTCAACGTTCAAATTCAAAAGAACCCAACGTGACTAAAGTATTTCTGTCTTAGAAGCTCTTCAGAAACACAATTCAACTCCCTTTTAGCGTTATTTAGTGTTTCAATATGCAAATATCAAATGTCACCAAATTTAACGATAGGCTGGGGAAAAAATGCAGGTAGGGGGAGGATGCAGAAAAATACATAGAATGCAGAACAATTTTTGGGTGATCAGTATCAAAAGCCTCTATTAGCTTAAACTGAGGCACAAATGTTAGTTCCTTCAAAATGGATCTGATTAGGATTATTTCCTGCATACAACATAGGGAATGTAAAGTCAAGTAAGTTCAATTTGGAAATACATGTTTGATTTTAAACTGTTTCTGAAGTTGTCTTTCATGATAACAATTTTTTTTTACTTATTTCCAGTCTCTTCATGGAAATTATGGCTTAATGCAACATTTACATCATACTTTACCAAGAAATGTTCTATTTCTTTGGATGATTGGAATATTATCTTATTCAAAGGCAAAGATGTATAATTAATCGCATAAAGTAATATATTAACATCAAAATCACGACATACTGAAAAGTTTAAAACTCCTAACTTGATTCTGGACCACTTGAGAAGCTGTTCTATAGCGTTCACGAATCAATCTTCCTGGCTCTCCTATAAATGGAAATTAGTATGATGATGCATTTCTATCAGTTAAACATATTGTGCATATAAATATATGTGAATCAAACTTAAAGAAACTATACATGAGAGCATAAATATTAAATCCATTGTAACAGTAAAAAAACAAAGGGGAAATAAACATTAAAATTAAATTAAATAAAAATCACAAGAATTAATGAAAATAGACATGTTTTGTTCACTATCTCTATCACTTATTATTTCCTTGAAAGAATTATGCTTATAGAAGCAAACAGCTTACCAGCTCTTTCTGACTCTAGCTCCCCAGCAGACATAATTACAGGTTCAACTCCCAAGGCCTGAAATATAAGTTCTGTTTGAAATGATTTCCCTTGCCCTTTACCTCCCCAAATACCTGGAAGAAAGTGAAATGTGAAAATAAAAGTAATTTCTTGAACTTTTCTACATGCATTTAGAATCATAGATTATACATGAAGCCTGAAGATTTCATAGCAGCATATCTTTACTTTCACTTTTTTGGCCTGATTACAATTGAAATCACCATTCGTGTGAAAGTCAATATCAATTACATTTAAGACTAAGAGATAGATTCAGATTTTTTAACAGATCTCACTAGCAACAGGTGAGAAGGAACTTTAGTACTTTATAAGTACAAATTTGTGAAAAATACTCAAAAATTAATCTATGGTAATCGTTTTTTACTTTTTATAGTGTTTTAGATAATCTACTTAAAAACTAATTTGTTGTTCGGTTTGAAAATTATACCTAGAATTAAAGGAACTTTAGTATTGAGGATATGAGCAATGTAGTTCTTCACAATGTGACATACTGCATTGAGAGAGAAAAGTTAGAATAATGTGAATCAAACATAAGTAAAAGGGAAACCTGGTATAGTACTGATAGTGAATGCATGTTGCACAACACGTTGTTCAGAATGAGCGATTTTGAGGGAAATTACCAACTTTGTCCTGTGAAAGGAAAGTGAAGAGAATGAGAAAAAGAGAATATCTGAAACAAGTAAGATAATAGTAGTAGTAGTAGTATAGGGGAAATTGGTTACCATGAAAAGAGGTGCGATGTAATAATCTCCCTGAAGGTATTGAAAGGATCTGGTGACTTTCTGACGATAATCAAACACAATGTCCGCTGAACAAGAAAATATACAAATGATTACATGTGTATGTATGTATGCATAAGAATAAGAAAGAGAGAAGAGAGGTAATAGTAATGGATTACAGTCTTTGCCGAGAAAATTGCCGGCAAAAAGATCATCGATGAGGCCGGAACGCTGACCAACGGCGATGTTCATGTTATCAGCTTCTTTACCGAGCCTGTACAGATAGTCTTTACCCTCACCATCCTTCGCTTCCCACGAAGACTGCTCTGATAACCTCTTCTTCTTCTTCTTGTTAACTTCATCATTATTATTACAGCATCGAACACAGAATTGGGGTTTGAATGAATTTGAAAGGCACTCTATCTTCCGTGTTGGAACCAATAACGGTACTAATAATAATACCTTCGCCATCTCATCTCATCTCTTCTGTCCATTACCCGCCATATAACATCTTCCACTCAATCCAAATCATATTCACTCATTATCTTTTCTCCATTATTCAATATATATATTTTTTCTTTATTTTTTATATTAGCTTAAATTCTATCTAAAAAATGTTAGTCTTTCATTCATTTTTTTAACTAATTTTCAAATAATATTTGGTTTCAAAATCCTAAAATTTATATTTTATATTTTATTTTAAATTAAAAAATAGAGAAATCTTTATTAATCATACACTATTAATTATTTTATAATTGTCTTCTTCTTCTTCTTTATCTTTTACTTTTTATTTTTGTCTTTTATCTATTTTAAAATTTATATTAGTCATTTATTTTGTTTAAACTGATAAATTAACTAACATTTTCTTCAAAGTAAAGATGCATTAGCAAAGAAACAAACAATAAAGTTATAATGTATCATGTTAACAGTGATAACAAATGAGCTACAACGATCTCAATAAAAAATTTGTGCATTCATGAAAGATAGAGTGGTGAGATATTTGAATGGAACTCTTGTAATCAAAATACATATGTACAAGTCTAAAAATATATATTTCATATAAAAAAAGCAATCACACAATCAAACTATTTAGTATTGGTGAATGTCATAGTAAGATAATCAATTTTTGTAGATTTTTTATTTTTCTAGAAATAAGAGAATTTTAAAAAATATATAAAACTTTTTAGTAAACTTGCGATAATAAGACATCGCCCCATCAGCATGAAAGTAAGACTAAGGAGTATAGTACTCTTTTGAAATTGGATAGGGGAAAAGAATACTATAGTCCATTATCGTAAGGAACACCTCTGGAGGGAATCCAAGAGTCAGCATCTAAGAGATAGGAAGCAGTGAAAGGTAGTGCTTGATTTGGATGGGTAAGGAGTGTTACACCAGGCCAATCCACTCTACCATAAGTGTTAGAACCAGGCCCAACATTCTGAAACTCCACATAGGTGACCTTATCGGTGGGCTGGCCCGGCATCTCTTCCCAACCTTTAGGATCCACCATGGAGTCTATGTAAGATTGTAATATAGCAACTGTTGAATAGGCCCTCCATGGACGACCCAAGGTGGCATACACCTCTGATTTTCTGTCCTCATCCTCAGGTGACATGCTGAAATTGCAACGTTGGAATGTGAAACCTGTGTTCTCATATGGATCCTCACGTGACTGAGCGGTGAATGTCACGTACTGTCGATAGCGTGCGTAAACCATACAATCTTGAAATACCGCAGCAGCGTTGCCGTAGATGAAGTCGACGGTGCCGTAGATATCACAATTTTTGTAAAACTGTCTACCGGAAACCGCCCACAAAGTGTCTTGGAATCCTTGGATGGAGCATTGAAAGAATACGCTATTGTTTGCTTCGTTCCGAACGGCCACTGCAGCGCTTGCATCTAGCCCTGCCGAGTTCACAAATCCCATGTTTTGTGCCATAAATCCTTCTCCACGGATGTCTGCGCCCACATTTCCATTCAAACATTCGTTCATTAATTAATCACTCCAATAATAGATTCATTCTCTCAAAAATACACTATTCATTCATATACTTCTATCTTTTTAATTGGATTTTACGATTTTATCAAATCTTATCATGCTTCTGCCAGAGTGGATTGTAAGTGAGTATAAAAGCATGCATACCTATGGTGGAACCATTTTGGTGAGCAAGTATAATTGTGTGGTTTGGACCATCTCCTAGGAGCTTAATATTAATCTTGTGAGGTGGAATGAGAATGTACTCTTCATAAATGCCTGCTAAAACGTGAATTGTGTAAAGTTCGGGATTCAAATCCGGGGCATTCGCGATAGCTTCACCCACGGTTGTATAATTTCCACTGCTCCCATCTTTGGATACTATAATATTATTATTAGTACCACTACCAAGGGAGAAGAAGAAGAAGAACACTAAGGCGTGCATGAAACTTGATTTTCCTTCGCTTTTGCGTGTGTATATACGGAATATATATATTTAATTAATGAATTGTTGAGTAGTACCATTTTTCCTGGCTGCATGCTTTCAGCATATATATATATTCGAAAACGGTTATTAGCTGAACCTCTTCTTACCTTCACAGGAATTCGAAGAGTAAGGTTGGCGCGCGCGGGGGTCCAAACAACTAACAATTTTTGACCATTCACTCGTACCAAACACACACACTAGCTCTATAATACTAATACTTATGCCACATAGAGCTTCTATTTTCTTTCTACATAAAAGAATTAGGGAATAATCCAATTAATATAAGTAGTAATGATTCAAAAACTTAATTAAATTGCATCATATTAATAAATTTTTAACTATAATCTGTTTCGAACTAGTTTTTCGAAAAAATAAGTTTAAAATTCTTTTGATGAAAAATTTTTGGAAAAAGAATTTCAAAATTCTTTTGACAATTTTTTTCGAAATCTTTCTCGAGAAAATTTAGTAAAAAAGTTTTAATTATTATTTGAAAAAAATATCAAAAAATATCAATTAAATTTTTTAATTTTCATTCATAAGTTTCGATTTTCAATTAAGATTTTTTGTTGAGTAGTACAATTTTAGAGAAAATATTTTTTGATTTTTTGTCGACAATTTTCAATTTTTTATTTTTTTGAAAAACAAAGTTTTAATATTTTCTGAAGAAAAAAAACAAATTTCAAAAGTTTTCTAAAAAAATCTTAATTGAAGTTAAAAAAGTTTTAAAATAATTAAACTAATTATTAAATTAATTTTAGTTAACTAATTTATTTTAAATATGTAATACAATTCATAAACCATTAATTGATTTGATTTTTTTATACATTGCAATATAATTTATAATATAATTTAATTAATTATATATTTTGCACACACACCCTGTGAATTAATCAATATGTTTTTGGGAGGTGCCAGCTAGCTGAAAAGTGCGTTGATAAGCTTAATTATAATTAAAGAATTGAGAAATGCTCTGCTCTGGTATTAATTATTTATGTTACAAGTAGAAAAGCCGTTGGTAATGAACTCCTCATTTGTGAAGACGTTAACAAGTAGTAGTATTGATGACATTAATTTGCGGTCCTTATATCATCTAAATTACTACTAGTTTTATAAATTAACTTAAACTATTTATTTAATTAAGCATCCCTTGTGTTAAAATGAAACATCTCCTATAGAAGTAGGCTTCTATCGACTGCAAATGATCCTGGATAATATGTTTTGGTAAAGAATATTAATTTGTAGAATTATAAGTTGTTGGAAGGCGTTTGGTCCAATCCATTTATTGTGATAGAGACCCCACCCCGTCCGTCCAAGTGAAGTGGTAGATCGATTAGAAACATAATTGGAGTTTGTTTGTGAAGAGAATGGGCCGCAATGAGAAATAGAGGAAGAGGCCCATGTGAAGAAAAGCGGGAAATGATGATGGTGAGTTGCGCGCGGTAGGTGAATTAAGGATAAGAAGAAGACAGAGGTCCATTGGAATATGATATAATATATGATGAAATTGAGGTAGGTAGTAAGGTCACCGAATAGCAGCATAGCGTCCTTCTAATTAGGATTGTGTTTTTGGTTGAATTGAACCCACTAACTCACTCACTCATGACTCTAAGTAATGTTAAAAGTTAACCCACCCCACCAAGGAAAATAAATGAATTGAGTAGGGAGGGAGAGTTTCAATTTTCAACATCCATCCATCAACACATACCTAAAGTAAAGTAAAAACGCTAAACCACTCACATTGCACCTCACCAACTATCTAATCTCCCCTTCACCAACTTTGACGTGGAACTTCCATCTGTGCCCCACACACATTTCAATAATATCGAATTTGCCCCTCACCAACAACAATTGCGGAGCCGTAATCCCTTGCTATTATAAACATAAACATGATGATGATGATTAAACAATGCAAAGAAGCTAGTTGAGTTGTGTCGTGTCGGGGTTCCATTCCAAATAGTATTTCATTCATCTCAACAAGTTGTTAGATAGATTGAACTCATTTTCATTTTATTAAGTCAATGGCGCTGGAAGAAGAAAAGGAAATAATTTTCAGGTCGAAGCTTCCAGATATATACATCCCAAACCACCTTCCCCTCCATTGTTATTGTTTTGAGAACCTCTCAGAATATGGTTCACGTACTTGTCTCATTAATGCACCCACCGGAACACACTACACCTATTCCGACGTACAACTCACCTCTCGTAGAGTAGCCTCCGGTCTCCACAATTTGGGAGTCCAACAAGGTGACGTCATCATGATCCTCCTCCCCAATTCCCCTGAATTTGTCTTCTCCTTTCTTGCCGCTTCTTATCTAGGTGCCATAGCCACCGCCGCCAATCCCTTCTTCACGGCGGCAGAAATTGGTAAGCAAGTAAAAGCCTCCAACGCCAAGTTGCTGATAACACAAGCATGTTACTACCAAAAAGTGAAGGCGTTGTTGAAGGTGGAGAGTGAGGATGATGATGTGATAAATAATAATAATAATAATAAGAAGAAGAAGAAGAAGGTGGTGTTGGTAGACTCTCTCTCTAACGTGGATGATGATGATGACGACGACGATGTTGAGGTGCATTATTTCTCAAGTGTAAGCGAGGGTGACGAGAATGAAGTGGGAGAAGTGAAGATAGAAGGTGATGACGTGGTGGCTCTTCCGTATTCATCAGGAACAACAGGTCTACCAAAAGGTGTGATGTTAACACACAAAGGATTGGTGAGTAGCATAGCACAGCAGGTGGATGGAGAGAATCCAAATCTATATTACACATGCGATGATGTCATACTCTGTGTGCTTCCTCTGTTTCACATTTACTCTCTCAACTCTGTTTTGCTATGTGGACTTAGAGCCAAATCTACCATTCTTCTCATGCCAAAATTCGAAATCAATGCCTTCCTTACTCTCGTTCACAAACATCGAGTCACTGTTGCACCTGTTGTTCCACCCATTGTATTGGCAATTGCTAAATCACCAGATCTTCAAAACTATGATCTCTCTTCAATTAGAATATTGAAATCCGGGGGTGCTCCACTTGGTAAAGAACTCGAACATACTGTAAGGGCCAAATTCCCCAACGCAATTCTTGGACAGGTACCTACCTACATTCATTCTTTTTTTTTTATATATATATTTTTTGTTATAGACTCCAAACCTGTATCTACAATTCAAAACTGTTGCACCAAATCAGATATAGTATAAGATCATGACGCAATCAAAAATGAGTTATGTATGCAGCTAGCTACAAATAACACTCGTGTTGGACCGGTCGATATAAGACAAAATAGATTGCGTTTATTCATATACTAGTGCTATTTAGTACCCAAAAAATACTACAAAGATGGGATGGCAATTTAATTTAAGGTTTCTCAAACAGTTCTCTCTATATTTAATAGAAAAGAAATTAATTTTAAAACTTTACTATCACTTTCTTAGTATTTCCCCTGTTCATATATAGTAATATTATTTAGTCATAATTTCATCTTTTTAAATCTTCACTATCATAATTTGATTTTTACTAATTAAATTAAAAGATAACATAAATTAAAATTGAATTCTTATGATAGTAAAGTATGTTGCCAAATAAAAACTGCAAGATATAAATATTACGTTTTCATATATCAATACCATGATAAATTATTCTCATTCTTTCAATAAATAACAAATGAATGTCAATTAATAAACTCATGTGATCAGCTATTTGTTGTTTTTTATGGTTATATGTCAGTGTCAACGCCTGGTTACATCTTTATTTTCCACATCAGTTTTAACCACAAAAGTGTCTTGTGTATGAAACTAATATTAATTCTTATGCCTGGGCTGCTTTGTTTGTAAGTTTATGTTAATGAAAATGATTTTTTTTCAAAGTCATCTCATCAATTTCTTTCTAAACTCGCAAACAAAGCAGAATTTTTGGTAGATTTTTTTTATAGAGAACCAAGTGGAATACTTGTATTTGTTTGTTTAATTAAATAAATATTTTCTGTACCATGTTTTATTGATTGCGCTCTTGTTGTACTACTATCATGTTTTTTGGGTTCCTTAATTCTATACTGTTTGCGTGTACGGTTTATTCTATAGTTTTGTTTGAATTTCGTCAATTAAAAAGTATAATAATAATAATAAGGAGTTAAATTGAATTTAATAAATGGATGATTAAAAAATGAAATTGGTAATTACAGGGATATGGAATGACTGAGGCAGGGCCAGTGCTAACAATGAGCTTAGCGTTTGCAAAAGAAGCTGTGAATGTAAAAGCAGGTGCATGTGGAACAGTTGTAAGAAATGCAGAGATGAAAATTGTGGACCCAGAAACCGGTCATTCTTTACCTCGAAACCAATCCGGTGAAATCTGCATAAGAGGCCACCAGATCATGAAAGGTCATTCATTATTCGTAATACCAAAAATCAAATATTATTAGTAATTTAACGGTTGTAATTAATTGACGATATAAAATTACTTACATTAATGATATATATATAGAAAAAATAAATGAAACTAGTTAGTTGTTAGTTTAGGAACGTCTATAAATAGACTTGGTAACCATTATCCGACTTTGATTTGAAATTTTAGTTAAGAAAAAAGCAAAGTTTGATTTTTCAGTGTTATTATGTTGAGGCAAACAGTTACTAGAATACATACACATTAAAAGAAATACAATAAATAGTATAGGGGCATGGTGGTATCATATAGTGGCGCCGAATATTGAATTAAAACGTGAATGTGGAACAGAACATGAGATGATTGTTTGTTACCAAAAAGAACGATGCATGATTAAATAAATAATGAAAAATTTGTAACAAAATGTTCAGGTTATCTAAATGATCGAGAGGCTACAGAGAGAACAATAGACAAAGAAGGTTGGTTGCATACAGGTGATATTGGATATATCGACGAAGACGATGAACTATTCATTGTTGATAGATTGAAGGAATTGATTAAATACAAAGGATTTCAAGTGGCTCCAGCTGAACTCGAAGCTCTTCTTCTTTCACATCCCAAAATATCTGATGCTGCTGTTGTTCCGTATGTCTCTCTTGTTACTTCTTAATTTTTCATTCATCTTAATTAATTATTGCACCAAAATTTATTATTTTCCTTAAATTTATATTTCAGAATGAAGGATGAAGCGGCTGGAGAGGTGCCTGTTGCATTTGTGGTGAGATCAAATGGTTACACTGACTTAACCGAGGATCAAATTAAACAATTTATTTCCAAACAGGTAATTCTTTTTCAATATTTATTTTTAATATAAATACGCATTATTATTATACTATTATTATCATGCTATTTGCAATTACACAGGTCGTGTTTTACAAAAGAATAAATCAAGTATTCTTCATTGATGCCATTCCCAAGTCACCGTCTGGCAAAATCTTGCGCAAGGATCTCAGAGCAAAGTTAGCAGCACCTCTTCCAAATTGAAACATTCACAAAACCTTCAACAAACGTTTCAAAGGGAACAACGTTCGTGCTTTCACGCATATTCATTCATACCATATGTAGAATTTGTCTTGTGTCAATGGTGTAAAAATTAATGCAAGAAGGTGATCATAATAAAGAATATATAACAATTGTTAGTATTGTAAGTAGAAAATCTACGTGTGTATCCGATTAAATTTTAAGTTTTTATATCCATGTATATGAAATTCAAATAGATATATCGACGAATTTCTTCTAAATATTTTAAAAATATTAAAGAGAATTGCAATATCTTTTCTATTTCTACCTTATATACCATATAATTTACCGCGAAATCATACCATAAACAATTTTTTTTAACTTATAACAACCTAAATTAAGTTATAGAGAATTATACCATGGTTGTCCATATATAATGAGCAGCATTTTGTTTTATCTTGACCGTTGGATATTACACATTCATTATGATCTTATATATCTTACAACGTGCACACCATGTCTTTTCTATCCATCTTCCCTCTCCTCTTCTTCCCATATCTTCCACGTTCTAATTAAGAATGTTTGATTGGAGGAGAATAAAAGTGACGGAAAAAATTATTTTAAATATTAATTAACTGGTTTTGTCACGATTCAAAAACAAAACGTTGTGACTTGCGTACAAGCTATACTCCTAGTATGGCAATCATATCAACTAACTTAATAATTAAACAATTAAATCGTTCTCAATAACCATTTCAAAAATATATATACTTTTTCTCGAAATTTCGATAGAGTATTTTATGTAACTTCAATCGCTTAAACTCATGAACTAATCCATCTCTAACACTCTCCGGAAGAAAACGAGCCATGAACAACTGAGAGAACTCTCTCCATGCTAACAGAGGTAACCCCACTTGTCTACCATGTGACACTATATCAAACCAATCTCGGGTCACACCTATTAGCTGAAATGATGTCAATTCCACTACTCTACCTCAGAACAACCCGATGCTCTCCAAAGCCGCTCTAGACTATCAATGAATTGTTGTGTGTCCTCCTTCGTACGAGACCCAGAAAAAGTAGGGGGTTTAAGCTTCATGAAGTCTGATAAAATAACCTCAATACCCCTCGTTGCAGTAGTCATTTGATACTCAACTTGTCTAACCTCTTGTTGATCACTGAGATTTTCATGTCTTTGATTACCCTCTTGTTGTTGTCCTACGACAACCCCAACAAGTTGTTGCACAACCTGTTGTAATTCATGCAGACCAACAGCAAACTCTTCCATGGTTGGAGTTCCAAGCCTCCTTCTAGGTACTTCAACATCGGCATCCAAGCCACATCCGCCAACATTAGCTCTACGCTTATTTCGAGCACGAACTGAAATACGACCTCGTTGACGAGTGCCTTGAGTTTGGGCAATTGACTCATCAACAATTTTCCTTATAGTAGGATTCCTAGTCTTTGGTGACATTCTCACCTAATCATAGAACATTGATCAAAAATTGAACAAGACGACAAGAAAATGTGGAAAGATAGTGATGATGAATTTAATCACAGATTCAGACAACAGATGAGACTCTCATAAAGTACTAATAGCCCTTGCAAGCAAGTTGTGCTCGGGTACACAATTTACTGATAAAAATCTATTATCACCTTATGATCGAGCTCTGATACCAACTTTGTCACGTCCCAAAAACTAAACGTCATTATCGGCGCACAAGCTATACTCCTAGCCTAACAAGCATATCAACTAACTTAACAATTAAACAACTAAATCGTTCTCAATAACCATTTCAAAAAAATATATACTTTTTCTCGAAATTTCGACAGAGTATCCTCTGTAACTTCAACGTTCCCAAATTCATAAAATTCTTGTTTAACTTTCAATTCAGTCATAATTTTAAAGAGTAAAATCTAAATATTCAGTACATCCCCCAAAAAGACTTTCTAGACTCATAATAGCTGCAAATTACATTAGGACTCAATAGACTTTACCAACAACAAAAAAGGTCCTCGATCAAAGAGGCCTACCAAAACAAATATGATCGAAACCTGAATCTACTAACAGTTTGCTACTCAACTGCTTGCGAATCTGAAAAAAATAAACAACATGAAGGGGTAAGTCACAAAGACGTAGTGAGGAGACAACAACCACCACCAACAAGAAGGGAAACACAAAAAGACACGAATAACTGTTTTACAATCTTGTGGCGATTATGCTATACACATAATAAAATCATTAAACTAATAATTTAGTTGTTCAAATAGAAATACTAAAAATTCAAATAACAGTGAAGCGAAATCAAAAAGAATAACCTTAAAATCATCATAAAAATCAAACAAGTAAAAATACAAATTCTTGAGAACTAAGAAGCGGTTTCATCTCATTGATAGCCCTTTCCTCCTAAGGGTGTCATTTCCCTTAGGGGTGGCTCCATATAACGGATAAGCTTCTCCTCTCAATCCCGCATCATCACACATCAATTAGGGAGCTTACATCTCGTTGATAGATCTCATCCTACGGATGACATTTCTCATAGGGGCGGTTCCATCTTACGAGTAACTCTCCCTAATCAAAACGAGGTAACTAGGTGCACCTAACGCCGTTAACGTATTTCATAATTTTAACAACGATTTCTCAAAACACGTATTTAAAATCATATCTCATTTCATCGTAATTCATGAAAAACATATTCAATCGCATAATAATTCAATATTTAAATACTTTTAACTCATACATTAATCAAACTAATAACATATTATATAAAAATACCATTAAAATAAGTAAATGAAGAAAATGAGATAAATTTCAAAGGTTGTATTCCCCAAAATTTTAAATAAATACTTTAACATAGAAATTGAATAAAATAATAATTATAGCATTATAAAAATATATGACGATGACCGTCGTCGACTCACAACTATGAAAAATCGACTATGTTTGTTCTCCAAAAACTCTCAGAGTAGTCAGCATGACCTCAGCTGTCAAATCTGAGTATCAAAAATATTTTCAAAACTTTAGAAAAATTATTCTAAAATTTAACTAACTCTAGGAAACTATAAAAATTATCTAAATCTACTCTAAGCACAAAATAAAATTTATAAACAAAATTACATTTTTTTTTAGAGATACTTACTAGCTTTAGTGTTGTGTATTTATCTCAAAGAGTCTCAATAAACAACTTTCAAGAAGTGAGTACCTTTATACTTCCTTGACTCACTAACCATAACCCCCAAAAATCCTACCCAAACACTTGTATACCCTCTCTATGGGTTTAAGATTTAAGAAGACTAACTTGTGATTTTAAGTGAAAAGAAGAAAAGGAAAGAAAAACAACAAAAAAAAATGAAAATGAGGGGTAAGGTGAAGTAGCCGAAAGGGAGAGAAAAAGAAGGAGGAAAAGTAAGAAGAAAAAGAAAATGAGGTGGAGTTGGTTTTATTTATTTATTTATTTATTTATTTATTTATTTATTTATTTATTATTATTATTATTATTATTATTATTATTATTATTATTATTATTATTATTATATATTGTTTTTGTTTTTGTTTTTGTTTTTAAAGACACGGGACGTGTCAGGTTTGTTCGATTGTTTAGAGTGGAGGGAAAGTAAAATCATTAGATCATTTAATTATATGCTTAAATATTTGATTTGTTTTATATGTTTGCGTCTTTCTTATTTTCAACTCTGTAAGTTTTTTTTTTTTAATTTAAATCATGTAAGTTTAATTTAGTTTTAAAATCATCTCTACTGTTAGAAAAAAAAAGCTTATGTGGCAACCGGAGTGGCATGACAGTCTTTAACATGGTATAGTTGATTGTATGTTAAATAATTGACAACTAGGTATATGTATGAGGACTAAATAAAAAATTCTCAAATTTGCAAAACTTAAAATATGAAATCCCCTTAATTTATTCTTATTCTCTTTTGTGCAATTTAAAATTTAAACTATTTCAAATCTTCATATGCTTCTTTGTCATTCAATCATGACTTCATCTTCGTGTGCAACAAACTCAAGTTGTTTTCAATTTGTCTAAATGCAGATGTAGGTAAACAATGATATAAAATAATACATCACATCCTTAGTTGTCAAATATATAACCAACAAATAAATAAATTCATTCCTAAAAAAAGAAAAAGACATAGAAAGAGAAAAATACATCACACGCAAACATAAACAACAAATAAATAAACATTAAAAGAACAAACAAGAAACCCTATATATTTTCCCACAAAGAGAACAGGAGGAACAAATAGGGTATTGAAATCATACCTTCAACCTCTCATTCAGAACATTCTTTCCTTTAATCGTGTTTCAAAAGATGGTCATCCGATGATGGTGATTCAGTAATTTTGATTCGATGATGGTGATACGATATTGGTGATCCGGTAATGGTAATGGGATGATAGAAAAAGGAGGAAAGCAAGGAGTGAGAACTTTAATCCCCAGACTTACTTAGTTTCTAATTTTGGATAGAGAGACTAAATCATAACATTTTCAACTTAATTTTATTTCTTTTTTGATTAACTTCATTACTTAATTTCATTTTTTAATTATTTAATTTATTTCATTTAATTTATAATAAGTATCCATCAAACTGTCATGTCACTACTCCGTTTGTCATATAATCTTTTTTTTTTAACAGTAACTATTTTAAAACTAAATTGAACTTACAAGATTTAAATTAAAAATTAAAACTTATAAAAACAACAACAACAAAAGATAGAATATATATATATATATATATACACGAATCAAATATTTAATTGTTAATTATTTGAGGATCTTTGAATTTTGAAAGGAATCACTTTGGTTCCATTCAATAGATCAAATATATAGTTTAATGTTCTTCTTATTTTATTGTAATATTTAGTAGTAAATTTTTGTTCCTACTATTCGAAAGAATGTATGTTTCACATGTTAACCTTCTCTTTAGTATTCATTTAATGAGTGTTTTTATTTTAGGGTTTTCGTTATATTTCTTTTATTCAAATGAAAATGAACTCTTATTATTCTATCCAAAAAAGAGTTAACTCATTATTATTCAAGAAATTCATATTACAATCACAGGTACTTAAGAATAATTGTAAGGAACACAGTAGATATACATTTTTGACAAAACATTAGGCCTAGCAAAAAGCAACCTCAAACTTGTTGTATCTAGCTAGAATATTGCTACATTCATCTATAATAAAACTACATTCAGATCCATTGATTTAGTATTGTACATAGAGTTGTCAAAAAATTTAATTAAAAGATGACGTTTGTAACTCCCCAAGTTGATGTCCATTGTAAGGATTGAAATAAGTTTGAGGTTTTAGTTATAAACTTTGTGTTTTTCGATTAAGCTTTCATTCTCGTATCTCATTAAATTTAAGGTTTAATTCCTATAAAGGTTCTTGATCTATTTGATATTTTTCAAATACTAAAAAAATATGATGGATCCTATCCTAGAGTTGTCAATTACTTGTAAATTGTAATTAGGTCTCTAAACTAAAAATTTATTAATTAAATCTCTAAAATTTTAATTAATTTATAATTAGGTATTTGAATTTAGGGACACAATTATAATTTATTTAAAAATCATTTCAAAGTTTACAAGAGACTTAGCTACAAATTATTCAAAAGCTTAAGGACTTGATTAAACTTTGTTAGTTCATTGTAAATAAATTATTAATATATTTAAAGATCCAATTATAATCATTTTTAGTTCATAAGTTTGTTTTAAAATCTCTACATAGTTCACAAACTTTTAGAAAAATTAAATCTAAATTTAAATATATATTTTTTTTTATCTCATATTAAATGTCTTATTTATAATATTTATTTGTCTCTTTATATTAATGATAAAATATTAATTACTTTTTCGTCAATATACTTTTTTTATAATAAAAAAATTCACTAATATACTTTTTTTAGTTAAAAATTTATTAATAAAAAAAAACAAACAAACAACCCCTTCAAAAAAAAACTATATATTATAACGTCCTCACATCTGTAAAAGACTTTTTTACTAACAAAGAGTTATTATACAAATTAATATTTATTGTCTTCTTGATATCTCTACAATTTATTTTGTTACAATCTCAATTCATATAACTAATCTACTAACTACAATTAATAAAAGTACTTTAATAAATAAAATTTGTTTTATTATTGAAATTAATACAACTAATCATTTTCAATAAATTGTTAATAACACTAACGCAAAAGAGTATTACTTCGCCAAAGTTTGAGGTAAACAACAGTATGGAAAGCAGTCATTTTTCTAACAAAAAAAAACGAATTTAAATCAAAAAAATCTATAATTTTGACGCAAAAGAGTATTACTTCACCAAAATTTGAGGTAAACAAGAGTATAAAAAGCAGTCATTTTTCAACAAAAAACACGAGTTTGAATCAAAAAGATCTATAATTTTCTAATAATTATTGCAAAAACTCATTTAAAAATTTAAAATTAAATAACAATCAAACATAACATGTTCTACTTCACTAGAGACCAGATAATTTTATAAAAACTAACAAATATATTTTTATTTTATAAGAACTAAAATTAAAAAGAGATAGTGTATGTTAAAGCGTGTATCATTGGTGTGTATTATGGTTAGAAAAAAAGTAAGGACCCTGATAAAATGAATGAAATCTATGGAAATAGAAAAAATACAGATTAAAGAATCCTTTCAAAAATCCAATATAGTACAACGCTGAAAATTTCCAGTACAGTGCATTGTCCCTTTTCCCACCCCATGTTGAATGCAGGCTGAAGATTTTTTTTTTTGAAAATCTTTCAAACAAACTGCTTACTAACTTTCCGGCTTTCCCAGTAAAGAAAGGCAACATGGACAGCTGCCAAGCAAGCACTATATTTAGTCATCACCTGTACCAGATTCCACAAGCAGAATTAAAGCGAGTCCTATGCATATATGTCAGTAATAAATTCTATAAACATCATTAAGAAGTGTTTCAATTTTATAAGTAAACTTCCTAAAGGAAAATTCCAATCATTTGGTACACAGGTTGAACACGACTAGAACTGAGTGGTGCCAAACTGAGAAGCAAAAATGTGGACAGCCCATGTTAGGATACACTACATTTACCAAAATGTAAGCCCCTCTCTAGTAGATTATATCATACAGGGATTGGTGAACAGAATCCCATATGCTTGATGCATGGATGTGCCATATCAATAAAATACAACAGGGGTGCATTTTGACTTCAGTCTTCCAAGAGTTGGAGGTACAATTCTAATTCTAAATGTAAACCAAGGAGGGGGAAAAGAATCAATTTTAGCTCAATCTTTTGGAAAGAAATTTCTATAACTGAAATATAATAAAATTTCCATTTATCTCCAAATTAATTAGGAAGTATTTTATTTTTTACAGGAATTAGGAAGTATTAAATAGTTCAATAAAGAAGAAAAATACTATAAGTTTTTACTAAATTCAACAATTATTCCTTTCTGCTACTTTTAGCTTGTTCAGTGATCAGATGACACATGGCATTACCAAATCCATTTTTGGTATGGCATTCACGAACTACACTGATGGTTCGTCCAGTTTCTGAATGATCTAAATTCTAAGAACAGAGAGTTCATACCGAACAGATAAATTATATGCATATCTTGAGAGGTCATAGGGAAGAGACAGGTGAACAACAAACTAGACATGCTGGTAGTTGGAAATTTTTTAGCATTAGGAGAATTATAGATTCATCTATAGCTTCTGCCTCGTGATAAAGTCTACTATGAATCTAGGTAGTATGTTAACTGCAAACTCACCACTTTTTGGGTCTACATGTACGAAAAAACTGGCAGCAACTATAAGATAGCATAGAATAAGCATCAAGCCTTTAAAATAATTTGAGGTTCCTTCCTGCAAGGATAAAAGCAATATAAATAATAGTGGAAAAATATGAAGAAAAATACAATGCAAAGACAGAGAATGCGACAAACAGCTCACGCATAGACTAAAAAGTGTACTTTGACTCTAATCAGCTTAAAGAACAACAATCATGCTTTCCAAACATATGTACTTAATCTAGTTGCAATTTTATCTTATAAATTGAAGCCTATATATAGAGGCAATCTTCGTCATTGTAAATCAGAAAACATTCAATCAATCAACATTAAGTTTTCAATATCTATGTTGCAAGATATGTGCTTTAAAAATAGAAGGCTCTGAATGAGACTATCTGCGTAAGAGAAATAAGTTAATATTCCATATAATGGAATTAGAAATTGAAACACTAAACATGCATTCTCATGCGTGATGTTGCTCCAATTGCTTGATATCCCATAAGTAACACATTTAAATAGATAATAATATTGAAGTACCTGGTGTATTGTATCTTACTTTGTTTCCAATTATCTATCATAAACTTACGAGACGCCTAATCTAAAACCAAGTATTGATAATAAACGATGTTGAGTTGGACGAAAAATAATTGATAAACGTGTGATGGAATCTGTGTCAGAACAATATACAAAGAAATGAGTGCCTAATGCCTGTGCATTTAGGGGGCATATGGTATTAGTGAGTCATCTTAATCCATTATCTCCTCAACATATCCGTGAGTTTAAAAAGTGTAACAGCCCAGTCCTTACCGTTACCAGCATTGTTAAAAAGAGACACACAAAAACAAAGGATAATGGAATTTAGTATCACACATAAAACACAAAAGCAATTTAGTATTTTTCTACATTCTTACTTTTCACTAATTTTTTATTTATATTAACCGTGTAAGAAGCTTCATATATGACTTCTAGATCAAACAAATGACAATTAATTGATGAATTCAGAATTTTGCTGAAGTCCCTCCATCTCTCTTTAGTCATTTGGAATTTCCATTCTACTTCCATATATAAGACATGAATTTTTGGCTTGATTAAACTTAGAAGAGAATTAACATCTGTCCATTGATTGCAAATACAGTGGGGAAACATCGACAAATGCTGTCAACACAATTTCATAGGGCCAAATAAGAATCACACACCTGCATCATAAATGCAACTACCAGCACAGTGATAAAAAGTGTGGCAGTCTCGAAGAGTTGAAAATTCAAGTCCATTTCTTTTCCCATGCACCATCCAACAACCACGCAGAAAGGGATCTACAATTTTCAAGAGAATAAGAATCAACTTTTTCCAATACCAACATTCTGTTCTAAGAAGTTAATTAACTTGAAACATATTTCTATGACATGGAGAAATCCAGGCTAGCTTATTCACAGAAAGATATAATAAATGTATACGCTAAAATAACTATTTGATAACAGTTCAAGGCCGCACCACAAACATAGATATCTGTGTTGATGATCCAACTGCAACTCCAATTGTGATATCCTGTGAGAAGTTGAATCCATTAACAGATTAAACAGTATTCATAGAATGAATGTAGGCTTTGAAAGCACTTACTAGCTTGTCCTTTACGGCAAACATGATAGCACTTGCGTGCTCTGCAGCATTCCCTACTATTGGAAGCAAGATGACACTAATAAAAGCCACTGACATATTCAACGATTCAGATGCTCCCTGAAAGATGCCAGAAGTACAATGTTTATGAATCAAATTAAGAGTTGACGCAATGTCTATTAACGTTTATCAACAAGGACGTGAGTGACAGATGCTACAAGGTATATAACTGCGAATGACAAAGCAATCATAGCACAATTTGTTAGAGTGGAGTAATTACATCCAGGCAAAAATAGTGTTTTACAGCGCAACATCCAACCCAGCAATAGAGAATATGTTGATTATGTTAGCTAAGCTTTTTGGCAAGGATTAAAGTGTGTTTAAACTCTTCATCCTCTGTTTACAACTTTCTTTATCATGAGTTTAGAATCTTCCTCGTGATTTCCTATAATATTCTGTTTGTATAAAGTAACATTGTTATTTTAGGTGATATTGCGTTGGGCTTACATGCTTCTTTCACTTAACAAAAATATGGGGTATAAATGAATCTTTTCATTTGTTCTTTGACCAGGGTAAACCACCAACATGGCTCTATGGCACAGTACAAGACAACGGATATGTACTATGATAAGCAAACACTAACAAGAATAAACCTGAATTCAACATTCCACAAGAATACCAAATAACGGAAGATTAATGATTGAGAAATTCTGAAAATTGCTGTATAGCAATACCTCTATGGCATCCACAAGATATCCAGACAATACCGATACCCATGCTGTCAAAATAGCAAGCCAGATTATCGCTTCACATTGAGATAATTCAAGTTCTTCCTCCTCGTCAGAATTTTCACTTGTATCTCCTTCCTGTATTATAATTTATGGAGATTAACTGTAAAGGAACCAATGGATGATAAAGAAAAACTGCATACCACAGGTACAAATTCACTCAGATAAACTCTTCTGTGTTCTGAAATATATATAAATATATATTTAAACAAGAAAGATTTCCCATTTATAATAAATACAAAAAAAATCCACTCATGCTGACATCCATCAAGATGCTTAGATGAAATATCAATAAGTGACTCTATGAAGTCTAATTGGGAGTGATAAGGTGGTTTGGTGATTTAGGGAAGGGAGGTTGAAGTGATACGGAGGTCATAGGCTCAACTTTGTCTACTAACGAAATAACAACCAATATGCAGTCTAATTTGAGGAAACAAAATAGAATGATCATGGCCCTACGATTTCCCCTTGTCTTGAAAAGTCCATCAAAATTCCATTGAAGTACTAACCATCACAAAATGTTGTTCGTCACTTCTACCATTTTCACTGGTTTTAAATCACTCATTTGGTAAAATTCTCGCCGACTAAATAAAATATGTGGATATAGTGATCCAAATAAAACCTCTCAAAAGGCATCCTGAATTATTGACTATTCCTTTTCTTTGGTATGTGCATTAGTAGATGATAGTAAGTTTTTAAAAATTGTTGACATACACATAATATAATAAATGCATCTTTCATCTGCTAACTCGACTCAAACTTGTATCTAGAAGGTCTAACCTGTAAAATAAGGCCCTACTAGCAAAATGGAGGTCGGTAAATGTGTTAACATTAGTCAACACAAAGTAAAAAGACAACGACTGAATGAATAAGTAAATACCAGAGTTATAACAAAAGGCAAATATACATATACATATATATATATATATAAATGATTTCTTAAAAGGATGGAAAAAAATTGATAACAAGAGTAAATGGCTTCACATGCAGAGCATGACAAGTTAATTATTATAGATGACAAATCTAAGATAGTGTGCTACGAAGAAACATAAAATGGGTGAAAAGAAGCAACCTGATCAACTGGACTATAAAAATTCTGTTGACTTCTAAGTTGAAAGAAAAGGTAGCTTGCATAGGCCAGTAGCATTATACAGCTGCTAAATCTTGATAGAGATAAGACCGACTTCCCAAGATGAACCTCTGAGTGAGTAAAGTGAAGCACAGCAGGAAATAGTATTCCCATTACAGCCATCAACAGCAACCCCGAATTGACAACAGCAGCTGCCTTATTGAAAACCTGAAGTTTTTTGTAGTGGACAATCCCACCAGTAAAGAATGCACATCCTAGAACTAGAAGCATATTTGACAAGATTGAACCAAGTAAAGATTGCTGAACAACCCTAATCATATCACTTTTCAATGCATAAATAGATATAATCATTTCAGTTGCATTGCCAAACGTGGCATTAAGCAAACCCCCAACTGCAGATAGCAACAAAAGGAGAGTTAAATAGAGAAAGACAAAAATAAGTGATTAGTAGCAAACAAAAGTCAAAAGGTGATGTAACAATTGATCTAGTATTAAAAATAGAAGCAAAGTATGTATACCTGTTGGTCCAGTGTAGAAGGCAAGCTGTCTGAATGAGAGATTAGAAAATTAGTAGAGAGAGATAGAAAAAAGGGTTTGAAGTTTGAAGTTTGAATAGAGAGAAAACATACTCGGTAGCATAACCTAGACGTTCGGCCAAAGGAGCGATACCCAATAAGGCGAAGAAGAAGACCCATACATGCTTTGCGGTGGTAGTATAATGTAGGAAGATGGCCAAGGGACCAAATGGTAGCAACAAGTTAATCTTTGCTTTGATTAAGACAATATATATACTCTTGCTGATTCGTCTTGTTCGTGAATGGTTGAATTTGGGCAAATTAACTGCAGTTTCGAAATTAAAAGTGTGATGTTTAGAAGAAGAAGATGATGAAGCAGCAATAGCAGCAGAGGGTGTAGTACTGAAAGGAGTCTCCTCGTCGAAATCAGTGTCCATCTTGACCTCTGCAGAAACAGAACCCATCTGCAACTGTATTAAGTATGAAAAGGAAGCATAGATCAGATAAGATGAGATCAAACCAAATCAAATCAAAATTAAATCAAGTTTACCTACCTGTGTAAGCCAGGATTGGAGGCTACAGCAGCAAAATCAGTTGTTTATTTTGTTGAATCTAATCCACCACTCTGCCTCACATGAATGAATGAATAATAAATCTGGAATCTGTGATTGATTAAGAGGAAGGAATGAATGAAAGAAGAAAATGGAAGCAGTGAGTGATGGCTGTCTGGCTGGCTATTGGCGTTGAATGGCCGGCATGTGGGATGGATGTATGGATGGATGGAAGTCACACCTGAGAACGAGCGCCCGAAGCTTCCACGAAATATCACTCCTTCCTTTTCTTCCTTTTTTCAAAATTATTATTATCATTATTATCACGCCTAATATAATTAATTAGTTAGATATTTTACACCACAAACATTTTTCTTTTCTTCCTTTTCTTTTCTTTTCCTTTCCTTTCTTCCTCTCCTCTCTTACCAATTATTATTAATTTATTATATAATAATTGTTAACAAACTCCATAACATAATCTTTCTAAATCTATCCTCTGTGTCTACTCTTATGACGGCTATACATCCTTTAAATTATTACATGAACAATCTTTCATTTAGTAAACACCTTTTATAATTTGTTTTTTACTCAATGTTACTTTTTTGTGAATGGTGTCTTATTTTACAGTAAAATATAGCTGTCCAGATCCAATTCACCACTTATCAGAATTAATGTTTTTTTTTTTATTAGATCAATTATTTGAGTTAATTTGTTAGAGCTTTAATATTGTTTATTAACACCATCTTACATAATGTGTAATTTCATGATATTATTTATTTATACTGAGTAAATTCAATCGCATTTTAAACTATAGAATCATGATTAAATATCATGTAAAAAAAATTACATTAATACTATTTTTAGATTAATATTTTTAATCATTATAAACTATTAACATTTTGTTTTTATCTTTATAAAAAACATATATTTTATTTCGTATAAAATCATCTTGCAAACAGTTTGTTTCTTTTGTTAAATTAAAGTATATTTTTTTGATATTTTTATATAAATATATTTATAATAATATAAAAATTTTATCAATAAAATAATCTTACAATTTAATTTATAGATTCATATTTTTGTTACTTATCTTGAATTTGTTTGCATTTTAAAAAAAATTATATTTAATTTTTTTAAGTTGAAATATTTTGTTGAGAAATTTTTTTTATAATATTTTTAATGTAATTGTAAAAAATTATTCAAAAATTAAAAGTTAAAAGATAATTAAATATATTCCTTTTTCATATAAATTGATATAAATTAAATGATCTTCCAGATATGCAGTAGAACTTCAATTTTCACGATCAATACAAATTTCTTACCATGTATTCGTCAAAACTAAAAATTGAAACTTTGAAATAAATACATATTTGGTGTGGTGCACCGTCAAAAAATACATACACTTAAAATATTTACTGAACTGAATCTATAAAAATTAAAAGGTATGCTTTTTTCCAAAGATTAAAAATATAGTATCAAAATTTTATTGGGTTTACAAACTTATTTTAACCTACATTTTTTTTTCCAATCTGTTTTAGGTGTATCAATTGTTAAATTCGTTTAATTAATATTTTTTTATAAATCAGCCATCCAAGCTAGTGTATTCAGATTTTAATAACGTTAAAACAATAGATATTTCTTTAAAAAAACTTAAAACAGTTTTTTTACAGGAAAAAATTATAACATCATTCAATAAAAATCAACTTATTCAAAATAGATTGTATTGTACCCTTTATGAAAATTGAGAAAGGAAGGAATATTGTTAGTTAAAATAACACTAATAATTATTTATACAAATGTCTCCGAAATAATTTAAATTTTACTGCTTAAAGATTCAAGATCATTTTATTTGTCTTGATAACTTTATCGTTTATTCCTTTTAAAAATATAAAAAGAATATAGTATATCATTCATTGTTTTTATTATTTCTTTCACTCTCATTTACTACAAATAATGTTTAGCAAATTCTCATTTACTACAAATAATGTTTAGCAAATATATATAAGATGGTTGTTAATCTACCTTTCAATATTTATTTAAAATAAATAAATAAATTATGAATTAGAACTTCCGATGACATTATTAATATCAATTTTTACCAATAGATTAAAATTTTATACTTTCTAATTTAAGAATTTAAGAATCCAAGTTTGATATTTGTAGTGAAGACTCAAGATTGTGATAGGTGTGAATCCTATTCGGGTATCTAGAAGTTCTATTTAGTTGTTTTATATCAAAGGCTTCCGATTCAGATTCCTTGCAGTTGAAATAGGCAGCAATCACACCCTAATGGCATCAGTAATCGTCGTTGTTCTAGATGTGTTCAAGGCTTTGAGTAACTTTAAAAAAAGTGCAAAACTTTACACATATTTTTTTTTATTCTCTACACGTTTTCTCATGTTTTTAGTTTGTACCGCTATACAACAACAACAACCAAAATAAACATGTCCTATTAGTAAATTTATTATATTTCTAATTTCTCACAACAACCTCATACACTACATATACAGTATTAACAAATATGTGATTACGTTGCCATACTAATTATAAGGATAAGTATCGATTGCCTTGCGTTCAGTTAGGTGCCAACATAAGGTCCGCGAATGGAGACTGGTGGACCATGTGAATATCTCCATTCTCCACAAGCTAAGCATCTATCAAGTTCAATGCTGTTTTCTAGTGTACAAAATTTGCAAGGCCAAACTTTGTACTTTGAAACATCTTTCTGCTTCTCTGTTCCACAGGCTTCACATATCAATGCCAATGGCTGCAATAAACCAACTCATCAGCAGCAGAATTCATTTATATTTAATTAAGGGAGTACCATTATTAAAAATCTCTTGAATAGCTTTTTGAATTTGATCACATAACAAAGATCACACCTAAAAAAGTAATCCACTGGACAATGTTTTAGTTCCAAATGCACTAATTAACTAAACCACTTCATATAATGTGTTTTGGAAAAGGAGTGAGGGGGAAAAAGTAAAACATAAAAACTACTCGACAACTTTTAAGCATATTATATTATAGATAGCCGTCAATTGATATGTTTTTCAACAACATTATCTGATCAAGTGCATTAGTTCACAGTTGTGAATACAAAGTTGTCTAAGTACAGTTACTCATTTCAGTGTCAAAGTTTAAGTTGTATCCACCATTTTCTTTTATAACTGGAAAAGATTAATCAAGCAATGTCATGCCTCCTAGCAAAGCTGGTCCATTAAATTGTTTGGAAACATCTGCAACTGCGAATTACATGTGTAGCATATATTCTGTTGATGATGATCAATATAGATTTAAGTACCTGTTCAAAATAAAATCCCTGGGAAGAGAAGAAGCTTACCTAGTCTTGAACACTACAATAACAATAGTTGGCTACATTCATTTGTTAATTACTAATTACTGAACAAAATGACACCACATCATTTCCCTGACCATGAGGTTCTGTAACCCTTTTAAAATTTAAATCATCTACTTGCTAACAAAACATATGGGTACATCTATGATCTAACAACTTACAGTACCACTATGATAGAAAGATCCTGGTTCCTTTAAACAAAGTTTATCCTACAAAAACTACAGCCTGCCTATACCTCCTCACTTATCAAGATAGCTTGCAAAATTTACCCATATCAGCAAATGCAACAAGTGTCAAGGTATAAAGTGACATTTGAAAGATCTCTTTTATTCTTCAATATGAGTTGAAATTGAATGGAGGTTGCAGATTGCAAAATCAAATTGACAGGGTCAACTTATTTGTCATGGTACACAACAATGAAGCAGAAACATTGGACAAATCACATAAATTAATATAAAATCCAGTCAGTCAAAACAATAATTTTTTATGCATTCTATCAATCTTATAATTGGCTGTAACAAATAAAAAAGAAAGTAAACTCTGACATTGAGATGAAAATGATACACTAGACGAGTGGTTACACAAGGTAACATTGGATTAGTAATACAATCATAAGAGAGAAAAAAAAATCAGATTAGTTATCATTGCAGATAAGAAGATAGAAACTAGTATTTGGCAGTTTGGGGTTTTGACATGTATGGAAAAGACTTGTTAAAGCACCGACCAGGAACAAATGGAGGAGTTCCATAACTAAAGGTAAAGGAAGATTAAGGAAAAGTATAGATCAAACCATTATGAGAGATTTAAAACCAAATGTTCCATCCTTATTACATAATGGTAGTTGTTTTTGTTGTATCAATCTCGTAATCAAACAGATAAAAAAAAATTGTACCTTATTTAACAGAGTGCAAGTATTGCACTGCCATTTTGCTTCCCCGGTTGTTTCCTTGGCCACTGCAAATTGAATACCTGGAGTCTGAATAGATCTAACAGAAGGTCCGCATGAACTTCTGCCCTCCTGAATGTAAGTGTCTCCCCCTGCAGACTTTGACCCGCACCACATGTCATCATGTAGTCTCCTTTCAGCAGCCATGGCAGCAGCTTGTATCGGACTCAGAGCAGACTTAATATTGTTATCACCACCTACACGCTGAGGTCCAGAAGGCAGCAAAACTCCATGCTGTGCTCTGCTTTCAGCAGCAGCCATTGCAGTCTGGCGAAGTGATGACAAAGGTGGTTGCTGGAAGAATCCACCCAAACGTCTCCCAGAAAGGTCAAATCCTTTCCCAGTGCCACTGATCCCTTTGACCATCAATTCTTCACATTCCTGCATTCAAATAGGACCTGAACTAAGAAAGCAATTCATCTATGATAGATACTAACAAGAATGTGCACATATATGAAAAGGTGGCAAGACAACATAAATAAGATCCTAGTTGAACAAAGTACTATTACACAGCAAATCAGACCAGGAAAAAGATTCCACTTTTGATTCAGCAATGTCTATCAATGACAATCTTCTTTTGAATTTTATCAACACGAAATGTCTTTAACTAGGAAAAATATGTAGCGAGATATATATGTGCTGTACCCTCTAGAAAACTGCACTAGTTTTTCATCTATATAGACAAGTAAAACCATGCGTGCATCAGCAGAATATTGCAGCATGAATGCATACCATTGCAAAGCACATGCTATTTAAAGGTCATCATAACTCAAAGAAAGCATTTGAATATATAGACAGGGAGCAAAGCATGATTACCTTCCTGATTTCATCCAAAAGGTTATAAAAGTCAGCATTGTGTGGACCATGTTGATTATGGCAAAGCTCATGCAACATAGTATCAAGAATTTGTTCATATGGGAAGAAATCCCACTCCCGGTTAGGCTTGCGTAGTCTCAGCTTAACTTCTGCACCCGGTCCTATATTTAGCCCTAAAAGGGATGGATTGGCAGGACTGTATTGTAATGTTTTAGACAAATAATACTGGCAGGCACACAAGTGTAAGTGTGCAACAACTAAACATGAAGTGAAGGGAGGTAAATGAGAAAGTACCAGAATTCAGAAAGAACCTTAACTTTCCATTTTCTTTTAGTCATAATGGGTTGCACCTGCTTAGCTACTTTTTGAAGAATCTTACTGGCTTCATCTTCTCCAATTATCTTAAGAGGCTTAATTTCCCAGACCTTGTTGAGATCATTAAGATCCATGCTAGCTGGTATCAACCAATTAAGGTTGGCTGTGTAAAAATAAAAAATTATTTATGTTGTGCAATCAAAGATATATATGTAGTATGCTATTGTTGGGTAGTAGTCAGTGGGTCAATAATCAAATTTACAAAACCTAATTAAGAATCAGTTATCGGATGCTCCTACTACCTATAGTCTTTCACAGGCCAGAAGATTGAAAAACATCCGAGGGCAGATAGTTGAATCCAGAAATAAAAAAATAAGGTCAAATCCTCACATACTATTACTATTACAACTGACCATAATTGAAAGAGTAATGAATATGATGCTCGACAATTCCCGTAAACTAACCTCGCTGAGTAAGCGCCACTCAATTGTTGTTTCGTGTTCCCTTCAAATTTGATTCCATTCGATGTGCTTTCACTATGTTTGGTAGACAAGAAAATTATATATACTTATATAATATGGGTGAAACTTTCTACCGGAATAGGCGTAGCTTGTTAGGACATAGATAAACACAGTCACCGCCCCAAGTTTTCAATTACTTTTTTTAAAAATATTATTGTTTTTATTTTATTTATACGATACAATATATTTGTCATTCTAAAATTTCTAATAAAATATTATTACTTCTATTTAATTTATAAGAGACATTTGAGTTATAATTTTGTCAACAAAAAATAATATATCATATATTTTATCGAATAAATCAGAATCACGTGCAAATATGATCCAAAATTTTACATTTATAAGTTCTATATCAAATTCTAAATTTACTCTTCTAATTCCAATAAACATTCTTATCTATATTTCTAGAGATGAAAGTATAAGGTGCTCTCAACTTCTTATCTATATTTTTAGAGATGAGGATAGAACGGTGTTCTCACATCAATTGTAGAATTGTGATTTGATATAGAATTTGGAATAAACTTTTAGCTGTGAATTTGATTTAAGGTATGGAAGTAGTTAAATTTTATATAAAAAAAATTTTATGTTAAAAAAATTGAAAAATAATTATTAATTGTGACAAAGTTGTGAAAACTAAATTATATAAATTTATAAGATAATTGTAGTTTAATATATGTCAATCAATGATAAATTTTGACTACACATGACATATGGTAATATATATGCTGATTAATATAGATATTGTGATGTATGTTGTGGTAATTTTTGAATCTATAACCGGTGTATTTTAGTAATAGAATTGTTTTTATGAGTTAAATTGTGGTTGTGGGGTTATCGTTGTCTAAATGTATATTTGAGTCTAATATGTAAAGGTGACATGTTATCTATGCATCTTTTCTTGTTACACGAATTAATCTAATCAAATAACATTCATCATGTAGATTGTATCATTGTCATGACTCAAAAGTTAAACGTCGTGATCGGCGCATAAATTATACTCCTAGTCTGATAAGCTTATCAACTAACTTAACAATTAAGCAAATAAATAGTTCCAAATAACCATTTAAAAAAATATATCTTTTTTCTCAAAAATTTCGACAGAGTATCCTCTATAATTTCAACATTTCTAAATTTATAAAATTTTTGTTTAAACTTCCAACTCAATCATGTTTCAAAAAGCATAATCTAAATATCTCATACATCTCCCAAAAAGGCTTTTTAGACTCAAAATCGCTGCAAAATACATAACGACTCAACAAACTTAACAAAAAAAAAAAGTCTTCGATCAAAGAAGCATACCAAAAAATATATGATCGATATTTGAGTCTACTAACAGATTGCTACTTAGTTGTCTGTGAATCTGGAAAAAAAAAAAAAAAAAACTAAACAACGTGAATGGCGTAAGTCAGAAAGACCTAGTGCGAAGACAACAACCATCATCAACTAAAAGGGAAACACACAAAAACACGATAAATTAAATTAAAATCTTATGGCAAATATTTTAAACAATAATTTAGCTATACACACAATAAAAAATTTAAACTTATAATTTAGTTATCTAGGCAGAAATATTTAAAATCCAATTCATAAAGAAGCGAAATCAAAATGAATAACCTTAAAAAATATCATATGAAATCAAACAAGTAAAAAGAAAGTATAAATTCTTGAGAACCAAGAGGCGGCTTCATCTTATTGATAGTTATTTTCCTCCTAAGGGTGGCATTTCTCGCAACGCATCATCTCGCATCAATTAGGGAGCTTATGTGACACCCTAAATTCCAAAATAATATATAATAATTCTTACAATAATTTTTAAAATTTTAATTCGCATTGGATAAAGAAAATTTGTTTTCAAGAAAATAAAACTTTTATAACTTATTTAGGACATCACATTTATTAAAATTTAAAAGGGTCACTTTAAACTTTTTCTTGTTATAGAACAATGCAATCTCCATAAACTTGATTTAACTATAATTTCTTAATTCCAAAAGTTTACTTGTACTTATAAGATTTTCATCTAAAAAGTTGTTTCTAATTAAATAAATAAAAATACACTTATGACTCACATTCCTGGTATCACCTATTAGAGTGTGACTTCTCCCAAACCTGAACTTCAAGACTCATAATCTGTAATAACTGCGATTTCGCAAACGCTGAGTGAAGTCAGTCAAACACAAACAACGAAGGAGGTGAGTTTCGAAATCATGTTAATAGTATAATATAAGTAAAGAGAACACGCAATTAATCATAAGTAAATCGTATCATTACACAAACGTTCTTCAAGAAAAAAACATAACATTATAAAGTCAAAACCACTCAAGGAAAATCAATACATTTTACTATAACATCAAGTCATCTAAGAAAAATTATTATCACACACGACACATATTAAATCACAACAAAAACAATCACAAGAAAATGCAATGTTATGTATGAGATTAGAATCTACTTCATAATGTGGTATCATTCTAACTCTGATGTATTTGGTTAGGAGGTTTGATACTATGCCACCATGGTGGACGAACAATTCAAATTTGTCTTGTCCTCATAGATCCCCTCAACTCAACTTGAGACATATATACGCGACAATTGAGATAAATGTGTGTTGCATGGTAACTCCCGATATTTGGAGTGCTACCTCCAAGTCACATTGGAATTCTCCACCTGAATACCTCCAAAGTTTAACAATTTTTCCTTAAGGCTCAATAGCAGACCGCCACGATCAGACTCATTCAGTTGTACTTCTCCAGAATCACTAAGTTTGTCAGACCCTACCTATATGATGACAAAATAATATTCACTTCACATATTCTCAATATTTATTTTTTTCCACTCGTTGGCCTATGATACTCCATTAAGACCATCATCTCAAACACAAATCAAAATCACAATTTTTTCATCAACTATAAGGTTACTTCAATATTCTCATCACAAATTTATGTCATCACAATCATTAATCAGGAATCATTATAATGGCATAAACTCATCACAAATTTATAACATCACAATTATTAATCTAACATCATCATCACCACATAAAATTGTCACAATGCATTCATCTTTTATCATCACATCACATAAACTCATCTAATCAAACATATACATAAAATTCATTCGACACTCAATATCATAATAATGTCAAATACCATCCATTTTAAAGAAATTAAAGCAATCAACACCTTACAAATATTTCTATTCTATATTTTAATCTCACAATTTTCATATTTGTATATTAATTAATTTATCCATCAAAGGGCTACCGCCGTACGTAGCGAGCCCCGTCGTTGGAAAATACGATTTTCCCGTTCATCTCACAATATATTATACTCATGAATTCAAACGCTCTCTTACTCTTATCTTATTTTGGCACTTTCACACATGAACGAGCAAACAATTTTTGTTCTTTGACTATTTATCCTTCAATCGATCTAACTCGATAGTTTATGGCTAAACGTCAAACATAATTTATGAGAAGACACTCTAAAAACTAAATTTGAAATTCGGTAAAGGAAAATGACCTTAAATTAGAAAACCAATCAGTGGATAATATTGTCACTTTTCACACGTTCGTTTTGACGTATGTTTCATTCAAATCAGATTTACGGTAAAGAACGGTGTAAAATAAGGAATTTTATAAACAGAGAAGTCGGATATTTTAGAGAAAAATTGATAAAGTTGAAAATTTGGGAAAATGTATTTAATTGACTAATTAAATATATGAAACAACTGAAATTTGAATGAAAACAGAAAAAGTCGCATAAAATCTTATTCTTTAAAATATTACAAGCGCATCTCCATCTTAGTTAACTCTCCCTAATCAAACCAATGTAACTAGGCACACCTTATAACAATTCAAATTTAAATACTTTATAACTCATAAATAAATCAAACTATAAACATAGTAAATAACAAAGACCATATAAATAAATGATGAAATAAGAAAAAACTTAAAGATTGTGTACTCTAATTTTTAAATAAATACTTTAACATAGAAAACAAATAAAATAATAATTATAATATAATAAAAATATATGACAATGATCGTCGTCTACTCACCATTATGGATAATCAACTAAGTTTGTTCTCTTTAACAAAAATTTCAGAACATTTAAAAATTTGAAACATAATTTTTTCAAAGTTTCAAAAACTAAATTTTTGAAAAATAATTTTACATTTTGAAACATTTATAAAGTTTTGAATATTTTAAAAATTTAAAATTTCACTCAAAATTTTGAAATATAAATTTTTATTAAATTAATAATATTATTTATTTTTAAAATTTTCTATTTTATTCTTAAAATATCTAAATTTTTAAAATTGTCTTTTTAAAAAAGAATTATTTTGAAATTTTTATTTTTATATAATAAAAGATGTAAAATAATATTTTTAAATGTATCGAGGAACTTAGAAAACTCTTAAGATGAATTTTATATCAACGTTTAGAATGATCCTTCCAGGTGCAACCTCAAGCCTACAAGGCTACAACGCCTGTACCACCAAAATGTTGGTAGCAACTTGTATTATACAAAACCGACTTATTATAAGGTGGTTTCCACTTTTATTTAATGAGTATGTCAAAAACGTTATCCTACTTAGATCAAATTATTATAAAAAATTAAATTATCATTTAAAATTAAAATAAATAAATAAATAAATAAGTTAAAATAATAATTAAAATTAAGTTAAGGGATTGTGACGTATTTTTTAATTTAATAGCAAACATTTGAGAGTGTAAGAATCAATATATGTTGCGACTAGAGAGAGTGGCTACTTTGTTTATGTTATTGCTCCTAATTGTATTTCCCATGTCATTATGTATTTCCTAAAAAATAAAAACTAAATATTAATTTGTGTTTTTATTTTAGTTATGGAATGTTATACAAATTTGATTTATCTGTTTTTATTGTTTTAAAAATTCTAACATTATTTAAAACTACCATACTTATTTTTATTATAGTACACTACCATACTTATTTTTATTATAATAGTAACTACATGATGATGACTACATTAATTGATAATTACGTGGATTTTTTCTTTCTTTTCAATACATCCTTCACGGCATCTTTTTATTTTTATTTTTTATTTACAAATTATAATAGTAGCTACATGAATTGCTTTAAGTAATGTACTTGAAGCTATTTATGTGACTATATATTTGAAGTGATGATAAATATTTGGTTAAATTACATTAGTGATCCTTTAGTTTAATTTTAATTAATGTTTTAGTATTTTTTTTTGAATTGATCTTTTATTTTAATTTAAAGTGACAATTTGATATTTTATGTTCTAAAATGTCAACAATGTTGTCTTTCTTTTTACAAAAATTCAAAAAAATTATCAATTTTTTTAAACAAAACCCATAAAATTAATTATTATCTTCAATGAAATGAAAATTTAATCAAATTCATAACTTAAATCTTTAAATAAATTCATATTTTTATTCTTTAATTGATATTGTTGGAGATGAAAATATGAATTTATTTGAATATTTGAGTTAAGCATTTGATGAAATTTGCATTATATTGAAGATGATTATTAATTTTATGATCTTTGTTTGAAAATTTTGATGATTTTTTTGAATTTTTGTAAAAAAAAGGATAACATTGATGAAATTTTAAAATATAAAATATAAAATATCAAATTGTCACTTAAAATTAAAATAAAGGACCAAATTGGAAAAAAAAGATAAATGACTAAAATGTTAACTGAAATTAAGTTAAAGGACCGCAGATGTAATTTAGCCTAATTTTTTTGAAATAATAAATTAAATTAATATTATTTAAAGTTACAATAAAATATTTTTTATGAGAAATTATTTAAAAATAATAAAAGTTATTTTGAATTCATGTGTAATAAATTCAAAAAATAATATGGACATTTAATATTTTAGATATTAATTATCATATACTTTTAACATAATAAAATCAGTTTTCTTTTTTAAAAAATACACCTTCAAAAATTATTTTTTATGAGAAACCACTCAAATAAAATTCTCATTTTAAACATTTATTTTATTTTTTAAAATTTTAAACACAATTATACCATATTCGGCCACTCCATCCAAACTAAATTAATATATTTTATTTTATATTTGTTATTAACTCTATAAATTATCTAAAAAATGTGTTAATTAGTCTAATTGTAATCTATGTATTTGTTTTGTTAGTATTAAAAATCTATTGGGTTTGCAAAAAAAAAGTGAAATTTTTAAAATGAAATGAGAAAAATTCTAATACGAAATGAATATTCTGAGTCACATACATAAGCAAACAGAAAGCATTATAAGAAGTTTGTTGAAAGACTAAACCCAAATCCACTCCACTTTTGGTTAAGTGGGTTTTTCTCGTCAATTAAATAATGGCCTTAGAATTTGTTATCCTCAAATGTGACGACACTATTGGGCCAAACATTTATTGTTGTAAAATAGGAAATTATGGCGTTATACCGATGATGCAGAAGTATATCTAATTTAATGGGTCATATGAGGTCTATGATCTATCTAACACTTTTGAAACAAAATGTGCACTGCTACTAGTTCATCTGACAGGTCTTTCTTTAATTAATTAATTAATTAATGAAATCAAATCTGCTAATTGACTGGAAAATTTTAATATTTGAAAATAAGAATGTGTTCATCTTTTACATAGAGAATTTAGGAATAAATCGGTTTCAAAATATAGAAAAGTGTAAGAAGTAAGTAGTAAATGAATGTGAATGCGTGTGAAGTAGTAAGTGTGAACTCAAAACTGAGCTGCCACTAGTTTACCACTAACGAGTAATGACAAAGATAAAGACAAACATCACCGTGTGACACACTACTAATAAGTAATAATAGTGTTGTTCTTGTCCTCTACTCTCACAATTACATTTTCATCTATTCTGCTGCAACCAACCTGCCATGAGACTTCTCTTATTCTCTTCCATCTTGTATATGTATTTGTATGGTGTTACTGTTACTGTTACTTCACTCAACTCAGATGGAGTGGCTCTCTTGTCATTCATCTCTCACTGGACATCACTACCTCCTTCCATAAACTCCTCATGGAATGCCTCACATTCCACACCATGCTCATGGCTTGGAGTTAAATGTGACCCTTCCCACCATGTACTCTCTCTTAACCTCGCTGATTATGACATTTCTGGTCAACTTGGACCTGAAATTGCTAATTGCACCCACCTCAAACACTTAGACCTTACTGCTAACTCTTTCACCGGTCAAATACCTAACTCATTCAACAACTTTCACACCCTCACCTATCTCAGCCTTTCTAATAATTTTCTCACTGGTCCATTTCCTCACTCCTTGACTCAAATCCCTCACCTCCACCTTCTTGATCTCTCTTATAACACTTTTACAGGTCCCATCCCAACCACTATTTCCAACATCACTCAACTCCGTTACCTGTATCTCCAAAGTAACCACTTTTCTGGTACAATTCCTTCATCCATTTCCAACTGCACTCAACTTCAAGACTTGTTTTTGAATTCTAACCAATTGCAGGGTGTCCTTCCTCACACTCTTAACAATCTCCATCATCTACTTCGTTTTGATGTTGCCGTCAATACTCTAATAGGTACCATTCCATTAATGAGTTCTTCCTTTTGTCAAAATTTACTGTTTTTGGATATATCATACAATTTCTTTAGTGGAGGCATTCCCTCAAGCATTGGGAATTGTACTTATTTATCACAATTTGCTGCTGTGGATTGTAACTTGGTTGGAACTATTCCATCCTCCATTGGTAAGCTCAAAAAGCTATCCCTTCTACGCCTTTCTGTGAACCATTTGTCAGGAAAAATACCTCCGGAAATCGGTAACTGCAAGTCTTTGAATGAGTTGCACTTGTATTCCAACCGACTTGAGGGAAACATTCCAAGTGAAATTGGAAAACTGAGTGAATTGAAGGACCTTGAATTGTTTTCAAACCAATTGAGAGGTGAAATTCCACTTGGAATATGGAAGATTTCAAGTCTTGAGCATCTAATTGTGTATAATAATACCCTTTCTGGGGAACTTCCTTTGGAGATGACAGAGCTCAAGCACCTCAAAAATATCTCATTGTTTAACAACATGTTCTCTGGAGTCATACCACAAACCTTGGGAATGAATAGCAGTTTTTTGCTATTGGACTTCACAAATAACAGGTTCACTGGCAACCTCCCACTAAATCTTTGTTTTGGCAAAAAGTTGAGAGTTCTGAATATGGGAATCAATCAACTTCAAGGTAGCATACCTCCTGATGTTGGAACCTGTACAACTCTAAGAAGACTCATTCTTAAACATAACAACTTCACTGGACCTCTTCCTCCTTTTGAAAGCAATCCCAATCTCTTATTCATTGATATCAGCAACAACAAAATCCATGGTTCCATTCCATCCACTTTGGGAAACTGCACGAATCTCACTGACTTTATTTTTTCAGATAACCAATTTAGCGGGCCTATACCTTCAGAGATAGGAAACCTCGTCAATCTTCGGACTCTTAATCTTGCTCACAACAACTTAGAAGGTCCTTTGCCATTTCAGCTTTCAAACTGTACCAAAATGGACAAGTTTGATGTGGGATTTAATTTCTTGAATGGTTCACTGCCATCAAGTTTGCAGAGGTGGACAAGGATAAACACATTAATTTTGAGAGAGAATCAATTTAGTGGCGGCATTCCAGTTTTCTTGTCGGTATTTTCAGATCTTTCTGAACTACATATTGGTGGGAATATGTTTAGAGGAAGAATTCCTAGATCCATTGGGGCATTGCATAATTTGATCTATGGGTTGAATCTAAGTTCTAATGAGCTGATAGGTGACATTCCTGTGGAAATTGGAAACTTGAAAACATTGCAAGTGCTGGATCTATCTCAGAACAATTTGACAGGAAGCATACAAGTTCTTGATGAACTCCCTTCATTACTTCAAATCAATATTTCATACAATTCTTTTCAGGGACCCATACCAAATATGCTAATGAAGCTGCTTAATTCTCCCATGTCATCATTTTTGGGGAATTCTGGGCTATGTATCCGTTGTTCACCATCCAATAGCTTGGTTTGCACCGAAAGCAGCCATCTAAAACGATGCGATACTGATATCAAAACACTTAATCACAAAGGCCTTGGTAAAGTTGCAACCGTGATGATAGCTCTTGGATCCTCAATATTTGTTGTTTTGCTGTTGTTGGGATTAGTTTATGTTATCGCTTTTGGCAGAAAATCTAAGCAGCAGCAGCAAGTCCATATCGATGCTCATGGAGGTTCTTCGTCACTTCTTAACAAAGTCATGGAGGCTACATCGAACCTAAGTGATCGGTATATTATTGGCAGAGGAGCCCATGGAGTTGTTTATAAAGCCCTAGTAGACCAAGACAAAGCTTTTGCTGTAAAGAAGTTAGCATTTGCTGCTAGCAAAGGTAAGAACTTGAGCATGGTCAGAGAAATTCGAACCCTTGGACAAATTAGGCATCGAAATCTGGTGAAACTGGAAAACTTTTGGTTAAGAAAAGATTATGGTCTGATTCTGTATACCTACATGCCAAATGGAAGCCTTTATGATGTATTGCATGAAAAGAAACCACCACCATCTTTAGAGTGGAATGTCCGATATAAGATAGCTGTTGGAATTGCTCATGGGTTGGCTTATCTTCATTATGACTGTGATCCTCCCATAGTGCACCGAGACATCAAACCAAACAACATACTTCTAGACTCTGATATGGAACCACACATTGCTGACTTTGGTATTGCCAAACTTTTGGACCAATCTTCTACTTCAATTCCTTCCTTATCTGTGCTGGGCACAATTGGTTATATTGCACCAGGTAACTAACTATTGATTGATTGGAGTTTTCTTTTCTTATCCCAGCAAAATTATCTATCATATGGATTAACATGTTTATATTGACATGTGACAGAGAATGCTTACACAACAGCAAGTACGAGGGAGTGTGATGTGTACAGTTATGGGGTAGTTTTGCTTGAGCTGATAACCAGAAAGAAAGTAGCAGATCACTCATTTATGGAGGGTACTGATTTAGTGGGATGGGTTAGATCCGTGTGGACTGAAACAGGAGAAATAAATCAAATTGTTGATTCAAGCCTTGTAGATGAATTTTTAGATACTAACATAATGGAAAATGTTACCAAAGTACTTATGGTGGCTTTGAGATGTACTGAGCAGGATCCACACAAGAGGTCCACAATGACAGATGTTACCAAGCAATTATCAGATTCTTCTAATTCACAGAAAATAAGTAAGAAGGGCTAAAGGTTCTCTTGTATTTATATTAATCATCATGATAACCCTTTTGTTGTATGCATTGTGATTCAAATGACCCTTTATGTGGTGAATACTATACTACTATACCTATAAGCTCTTGTTAAAACATGTTGTGTGTGATCTTGAGTTGAGACAATCTTTATTATTGAAAACAAAAAATCTCATTGGAGCATATCACTAACAACTGCATATATGTACATTCATATCCGCGTCACGCAAGTAAGTGATATTTAAACAGGCTAATTGAAAAATATGAGAAAACTCATTATTTGTGCACACAAATATCATAATGTGGATTGAAAAACCGTTACATACAGGTTCCAGCTGATATTTCTGGTTCCACCTCCAATTCCATGCCTTCTTATGTTTCCAAGAAGAACCACTTTGTATGTTGTTGTTACTGACAATCATGTTCAGTTCACAAGCAAAGCAAAGCCCAAGCTCTTGCTTCTTATGTTAATGTTCATTTATTTAATTTATTGCACTTAATAATATTATGCTCTAAGACGGCACAATCTGAGCGTTCACTAAAAAAGAGATTGAAGTTGAATTTGTACAGAGGGCCTTCGATTTGT
>NC_021160.2:54215291-54276906 GCF_000331145.2 Cicer arietinum
ACGACCCTCAATCTTGTGCGGAAACGCAAACGCAACACCAACAAATGAATTCGTGTGAATTCCAAGCAACATGTTCCTTCACATCGATACAACTCTCATACCCTAAATCCCCGCGCACAATTTGATTAAAGAACAGCCAAAACTCAATAATCTTAACCGGAGTAAATCACCAGTTTGCTCCATTAATGAGGCCCACTTGTACGCAAGGTTGTCCAAGATCGGCGAGAAAATATCCGCGAAGAAACAGAGGAAGGACGAAAATATGCAGGGAGAAGAAGACTTGGCGGCGCTAAGTTTGTGTCAATGTTGTAACCTAACGGTCAAAAAGATAGACTTTCCCTATTTTGCCTATTTAAATGACTTCGCAGTTATTTTGCCTATTTAAAAATGGTAAGCATCGACATTACCTGGTGGAAGGCTTGAACTCGCATGAAAGTTGTAAATGAAGAACTCTGGTTTTGAAAGCTGACAGAAACACCTTCAAAGCAAGCTAAAAACATTTGAAAGCAAATACAAGCTAGATTTATTGAAATATAAAGAAAGGGGGGATTTCAGGACTTGTGCGTTTCACAAATCGCAAGTTACGCAGTCGTGGAGATTCGATATAAAGACCAAGAATTCGATAGATAATTTGAGATCTAGGGCTCGTAGAGCTTCGATTTGGGTGGGATCTAAGGGGTTCGTAGAAAAAATAATGGGTAGAGAAAGATGTAGATCGTCTCCATTTCCACTAGAAATCAACATCTCCTTTTACTTCTATCTTCATCCGACACATGCCAATTAGTTATTTCAACGGTTCAGATTCAGACAGGCAGAGAATATCGTTGAGTACACTAAAATGCAAAAAAAAACTATTCTTTCTTTTATATTATTGTGGACGTTTGATATTTTATTTATCGGGTACGTTAGAATTTTTGTGGTGTTGGGTTCAAGCCAGATCATCTCCATTTATTAAAAGTCTAGGTAATGTTTTAAATGGTAATTTTAGAATGAATAAAAATTTAAGTTTTTGTTGACAAATGACATTTGTTAAAAAATTAAAAATAGTAATTTTATATTAAAAAGAGTAAAGTTGAACCTTTTAAAATTTCTATTCATAATTTTTAATATAATATTATTAGTGTAAAAAATTTATATTTAAATCACTAACAAATATTTTAAATTAATTATATAATATAAATACAAATCTAAATGACACAATTTTTCAAAACATACGTGTTTATTAATTGAAAATTTTAGTAATGTTTATTCTATTAATGTTATTTCATGCACCAATTTATAAGTAATATCAACAAATTCATATCGACTTCACTCATTAATTTATTTATGTGATACATTTTCATTATATGATAAGTAAATTATCATATCATAGTGTATTTGAGTGAAGTATTTTAGTGAAAAAATATAATTTTTTTAGAAGAATTATAATGATTTGTAATAAAATATTTTGTTTGGAAGAAAAAAAATATGAAAAACCTTTTAGTCGAGAGTTCTCGATTCTTATTAATTTATGGAATTCGTTTTAATTTTTTGTTATCTCGTTTTGATGATTCAATTAAGACTATATTTCATGATATAGAAGGCTCCTACCCAGCGTGGTATTAGAGCCTTGTTCTAGAAGAGGGGGTGCATATGGTATGAATATGATAAAGAGAGTGAGTAAGGAAGGAAACCACTTAATCATGAAAACAACCGAATCAAAGCAACCTATTACCATCACTTCTTCAATATCTCTTCCCAAAACCTGTAAAAAGATCGATTTCCATAAAATAGAAAACCTTATCGAATATACTTATGTTCCTGATGATGTACAAATTGCTGAAACCGTACCACCTCTTTTAAGTCCTTATAACATCTTTAAAAGACAAAGATCTTTCACCAGATCTATCAGAAACCTGATCACAACCAATTGTCCTCACATGAAAGAATATGTACAATCTTCATGAATTGATCAGTGCAGCCTCAGAGCGACAAACCAAAAGCAGTATGTTGATTTAGAGATTCCGCAGAATCTTATAAATCATTGGAAAAGTGAAGGATACACATCCTTATACTTTGGAGCTGTTAGATTAATCATTTCTCTCAATGGAATGAAAAATCTCCTTGTTTTCTGTAAGATAGCGTTGTTAGACTCTAGCTATCTTCACTATGAAAACGCAGTCATCGAGACTGTCCTGACTTCACTACATGCAGGAAGCGTAGTCCTCACTATCTTCCCGAATTACAACGTAAGTCTTAATGACAATACCTTGTCAACCAGGCTAAAGGTCCAAGTTCAGATCACTGGAACTGATCAGATCCCAGAAGCCTTGTCTGCAACTCTTCATCACCAAATAATCTATCGACTCCAAAACCATTCGATGGATTTACCACTCACAGGATGTTCTTCAGATTCGTTATTGGTAGTCACCAATAAAGAAGAAGAAACACCCTCTATTGTTCAAATCCCTAGAAAAATGTCGAGAGAAGAATTAACACAGCTGATTCCTCTTAAATGGATCACAAACTATGAAAAGATGCAATAAGACAAAAGGCCGATTCAATCTCAAGAAGCAACTTTCAGGAGATCATTTGTTGACAAGACAGTCAAGACGATCTTCAAAAACCCAAACGAAGGAAGTAGCTCATCCTCTCAGATCTTCTAAACTCTGATGATACAACCAGTGCTCGAGGAAGACTGGTGTCCTATCCATGCGGTTACGACAGATGGAAAACTCGTCTATACAGATAAAATAGACGAACATTTCATTTGGGATGTAGATCCTACTAAGTGTGACCCAGACTGTGACTGTTGGATGCATGATGATGAGATGGATGAATATATCATCAGCCCTAAAAGGAAAAATAAAGGTAGGTGTAAACCACCACCACCTCCACAGAGAAGGACTGATCCAGACAATGGTCCTTGGGTAGGAATCCGAAAAAGAGCCCATCCTCTCCAGTTTTACGAAGAAGCTCTTAGGATCCTCATAGAAGAAAACCTTATTCCACCAGATGACCCTGACCTTATTTCATGGTCTCCTTCAGATCATTATAAACCTTTAGAACCTCCAAAAAATATCAATCCAATCCCTTGCTTCATGTACACAACTTTTACCCCAGAATATGACAAACAATTCCCAACTCTAGAAAGAAAGGTACACCCAATCACAAACAAGTCATCCAAACCTTTCATACAACCCACTGAAGTCCAACCTGATGGAAAACTCAAACCTTTAACTCAGGCAGAAGAAGTTCTTAATTGGCAATCTGAGAACATGATTGCTCAAAATGACACTTTCCAGAACTTAAATAAAAAGGTGAATAAAGTTATAGAAAAAATAGAAGAAATAGATGAAGATCTCAAATTTCTGTCACAAAAGATGCAAAAGCATTACAGAACCTTGAAAGCTCAAGTCTCTCAGTTGGATCATGACCTAAGAAGGATGTTAGAAGAAAGAACTTTTGGCCAAGAGTTTGACCGAAAGGAAAGAGAAATCAGAATGTTACAAGGCCGAGTGAAAGAGATTGATGATTTCTTGAGAGCCTCCAAAAAAGAAGAATCTAAACACGTTGAAGATCCTTTCTTTAATCCTCCTAACTTTCCTTCATATTTCTCACGACCAAATAGACCTTCTCCTTTCTATCCAACATATGCATCTTCACCACCAGATTACGCTAAATACATACCCACAACCTATAGACCAAAATCTGCCAGGACTGAGAAAGACTCAACCTCCAGGTTCAAAGAAAAAACCACTTGCTTAAGTGTATCATTCTCTGATTCCCAGGATGTCCCTGAAACACCTCCTCCAAAACTCCAGAAAGAAGAAACCCCAGATAAAAGTTTCCAAGCCATGACAATCACAGAGAGCCAAGAAATCCCACAAGAAAATAATTCTCTTCCACAATTCTCAAGGGAAAAGAGTGAAGATTCCTCTTCCTTTGAAGAAAATGATTCTTCCAAAGATGCATCAACTGATGAAAGATCTGAATCCTTTTCATCAGCATCAGAACAAGAATCAGAGTCTGAAAAGAATTACGCCAACATCTCCAGACTTTTCATGGTGAATGTAAAAGAGGAAGGATCCATTTATGAAGACTCATTTGAAGAAAATCCAGTCTTGGGGAAAACAAAGATAAACAATGGACCGTGGTTCACACTTGATGATATACCACTCAGTCTTTGGAGAAAAAGACTCCTTGAATTTGGCGTCTGGCTTGACACTCAAATGATGAAAATAGGTGCAGACACTTATAAGATCATTGAAGAATTTTGCTACTGAATGACAGGAACGTTGAAAAAATGGTACCATAATCTTGGTAGCTTCAAACAAGACGAATTACACAAATTGGTGAATACTACTGCTGTCCTTGGAATTCTCCACAACAAATTCATTGGTGATATGGAGATATTTGATAGGAAAAGCAGACAAGATTTCTTTGAGATGAGATGTTCTTCCCTTAAAGTCAAAATCTTGAAAGACATTATCAAAGAATGACCCAGAGGTATTATGTCCTCAATGGATTTAATGATCATACTCTAAAGAATACATATATCTCCTCGCTACCTCAAGAACTCCAGCTAGAAATCCATAGGATGATATCAACCGCTCAAAAAGATGTTAAAGTCTTGAGTCTCGGCCAGATACATCAAATAACACTAGAAGCACTTGAAAAGCTATGTAGATTGCACCAACATTTCTCAGAAATTGTACAACAAAAATCCAAATTCACCAAGGTATGCAAGAAGCCTTATCTGGAAATCAAGTGCAAAGATAAAAAAATGCAGTTGTTCAACAGGAAAGAAACATCATCGGCAAAAATACACCAAACCTTCTAGGATCTTCAAGAAGGTAAGGAAAATGAAAGCTTTGAAGTTCTTCAAAAGGAAGCCGTTTAGAGGAAAAAAGGAAAATCAAAGGTGTTTTGTTTGTGGAGAAAGGGGACATTTTTCTAAAAGATGTCCTAACAAGACCAACAAAGCTGCCAAGTTGATCAACTCCCTCCAACCTCTAGAAGGTGATCTAGAATCCTTGTATTCTGAACAAAGCTCTGCCGATGAAGAAACAATTTTCGCTTTTCAAAACTCCTCCTCAGATAACTCTTCTTCAGACGAAACATCAGAAGATGATGGATGCTTTCCTATTTACTCATTCAAGGAAATAGGAAGCACTTTACCTACTCCTCCTCTCCCTTGTGTGGAGATCCATGTCCTTGCCTCAAAATTTTCTCATCCAAAGAAAGTTATAGCCTATATGGATACTAGTGCACAAATCACAATGATGAACCCAAGCATTCTCCCTACAAAAGCATAGGTAAAACATGTTGCATACTTTGTAGCAGCAGATGGAAAGACTTTCAGAACAGATTTGATGACAAAAGAAAGAATTGGAATCAGATTCTTCCCCGAATGCATAGTTTGGACGAAGGTCATTGGTAGTAGCCTCCCAAACAAATATATTGTTGTGGGAATGGATGTTTATTCAGCAGCAAGTAGGCTTCAAATTCTCCCTACAAGAATCAAATTTAAGCGAGAATTTAAACCTTATTCAGGGATATTGAAGTTGTATCCCCTTTCTGAAGTTCCTGCTGGAGATGAAGAAATCAAATCCAAACTGTTCAGACTTTGCACAGACAATCATGGACAATTCTCTCATCCAAAACCTCTATGGACAAACAAAGACTTTTTTTTGTCTAACTTCCCTTCAAGCTTAATGAAGATATCAATCCAACCAAAGCTACTCATCCAGGAATGAGTCCATCAAATTTAGCTTTAGCCCGAGAAGAATGCAATCAGTTACTCCAACAAGGTCTGATAGAACCCACAAAATCCGAATGGGCTTGCCAAGCATTCTATGTGGAAAAGAGATTTGAAAAAATAAGAGGAAAAAAGAGGTTGGTCATTGATTATAAACCTCTTAACCATTTTCTAAAAGATGACAAATTTCCTATTCCTAAAACCTCTTCATTAAACATATTCCTCAAAGATGCTCAGATCTATTCCAAGTTTGATATGAAGTAGGGATTTTGGTAATTGGGTATTGATCCTAAGGACAGTTACAAAACGGTGTTCTGCATTCCTAATGCTCAATACCAATGGACAGTATTGCCATTTGGGCTTAAGGTAGCTCCCTCACTATTTCAAAAGGCCATGACTAGAATTTTTGAGCCCATTATCGATAGTATTCTCATTTACATCGATGATGTGTTGTTATTTTCAAAATATGAAAAGGCTCATAAACAGTTATTGGGCCAATTTTCCCAAATAGCCCAAGATCATGGAATAATGTTATCCGAAAAGAAGAGCCAGATAGCCCAGACGGAGATCGATTTCTTGGGAATGCACTTCTCTCAGGGGAAATATCAACCTCAGCCTCACATAGCCCAAGAACTGTTAAATTTTTCAGATGAAAACCTCACTGTCAAACAAATCCAGCAATTTCTTGGAATAGTTAATTATATCTGGAATTTCATCCCAAAGTTGGCTAGATACACAAGTCCACTATCACAGTTGCTTAGGAAAAACCCTCCGCCGTGGGAACCAAAGCATATTGAAGCTGTCAAAACCTTGAAAATTAACACATGAAGCTGTTAGCAAACTTAAGACGATTTTCATACTACATATGCCATATCTGATAGATTCTAGGACTAAACTCCTCATTAGCGCAAATTATACTGATCTATGGGAAACTGTTGAAGATTATCCTCCAAGTTTAAAGGTTATGAATGAATTAGTGGATTATCTCAATTTTATTAATCTTCATAATCAAGGAAAAGCCCAAGCTGAAACAACCTGTATCAGTCATGGAGATCTTCCGTCCCAATGGAAGCCTATTAGTCCAGAAGAATTTTCATGCACCGGTCATAAAATTCTCAATGGCAGATAGGGAGGATACAAGAAACGGGAGAAAGCTCTACTCGACCAGAACAGAACTCTGAAATAAAAATTGAGCAACAACTTGCAAGAATGAATTTTGAAGATAATCCCATGGAGATGGATACTGCCGAAAATCCCAGTGAAGAAACTTTGAAAGAGATGCTAGAGGACATCTGGCAGTATGATCCAGAGTATTCTCCTAGCTATTTTCCAGATGAGTATTTGTCTGATCAGAATTCGTCCCTAAGTCACGAGCCTATCTCTAAAGGATAATGAGTCCAAAAGTGTCATGATGATGTCTTGTATAATTATTGCATGTCTTGTATAATTATTGCTTGAATAGTCTTTATTTCGTCCATATGTGGCATAATAGTCAAAGTGTGTCATAAATGTGTCTCCAATAATTGTAAGCATTCCAATAATGCTTGTAATGGATCGTGATCATGAATAGTGTGTAATAGTAAAGGTGTTATGATTATGTCTCCAATTATTGTAAAAGCATTCAATAATGCTTATCATGGGGCATGATCATGAATAGTATGTACTTTGTCCTTTGTGTAACTCATTGGCTATAAAAAGAGATGTCTTGTAACATATGAGCTCAAGGAGCATTCGAAATAAAACCTTAAGTGTTCTTAAGTATAAACATGTTCTTCTAAGTTTTCTCTTCTTTCTGAAAGCTCTAGTTATTATGTTCATATCATAAACACCCTATTAGAGATGCAAGTATGCTCTACACTCGCCTCAATTATGAGGATCTTGTGTATCAGAAAACACCTGACTATTGATCCTTGCTACGGTCCTTTCTATCATAACATTGTAGTTTTAATTGATAATCTGTGTCTTGAGATTTGTAAGCCAATGGATGGCGTTTTGTTATCTCGGTTTGATGATTCAATTAAGACTATATCTTATGATATGGAAGGCTCCCGACCAGTGTGGTATCGGAGCCTTGTTCTAGAAGAGGGAGTGCATATGGTATGAATATGATAAAGAGAGTGAGTAAGGAAGGAAACCACTTAATCTTGGAAACAACCGAATCAAAAGAACCTATTTGAAGTATAGTGGGGTCTTGGAATTTTTTTTGAAAGCTCGGGACTTGCATTTTCAACACCCACCCTCATGATCATCAATTCAACCATGGAGTTGTGTTTGTTTGTTTCAAATGGAAATAAGATTGTAGGATTGTTTCAATGCATTGTCTTTATACTGGAATTATGCTTCCCGCTTGCGGTATGATAACTTCAAATGTCACTTTAAAAGAAATAGAGGTAAAAAAATTCTTTAACCTGGCCAAACGGCTAACTATAACATAGAAATAGTTTATAGCATATAAATTTGAATGGTTAAAATAGAATAGATGGGTAACGATTCTTCTTGCACAAACATGTATTTTATCCATTGTATGTAAATTTATCTACTATTAGCTTATTTTTAAATAGAGTCAATTTTGACGGTGATATAATATGTGAAATTAATTTAAGTAAAATTTTCAATTATTATTTTCAAGGAAAGTAAAATATTTGATTGAATTTGTAAATTTGCATCTTTCTCATTTCTTTATATTTTTTTTTTTTTGTAATTTAAATAATGTCAATTTAGTTTTAAAATCATCCATGTCATTAGTTAATGTTAAAAAAAACTTGTGTGACATAACATTTTAACATATTAGAAGAATAAATTAAATAATTAAAAAAATAAAATTAAATAATTAAATTTATTAAAAAAGAAACAAAGGAAAAGTTGAAGATGTTATATTTTAGTGTCTCCTTCCAAAATCTTTTTGACATGAGAGTTCTCCTTTACCGCATCACTATTATCAAATCACCATCTTCAAATCACCGTAATACTAAAATACTAAAGGTATGATTTTGATAATTTGTCCCCTTCTTTTGTATTTCTATTTGTAGATAAGTGTAGAATTTTTTTCTTCTTCTTTTAATACGGTGATTCGAAGACGGTGATGTGAAGTTAGTTGTATGATAATGGCGATGATAGATAAAGCATGAAAGAATTTTAATCCGAAAAGATTTTAAATAGAGGAACTAAAACATAATACTTTCAATTTTTCTTCATTTTTTTCATTTCTTTTTGAATCATTTTAATTACTTAATTCATGTTTTTTATTATTTAATTCCTTCTTTTGCCACATAAATGATGATGATGGTGAAATTCTTGTCCCAAGTCTTCACAATTGATTATGAAATTCTTGTTGAAATTTATTGTGCAGTGTCACCAGTGCACAAATAGTTTTGTCACATATTTTCATAAACTTACAAAAGAGACAAATACATGTACGAATTATTTATTTATATAGAATAACAACAAATCTTAAAAACACAATAGCACAACAAATCTTAAAAACACAATAGCACAGTTCTGCAAACCTCAACGATCACCCTTATATTTTGAAATGTGGGCGCGAGAGAGGGAGATTTGAATGAAAGTCGGTATTTACATCGTCGTTAGCTAATTGCACCCGAATTCCAGATTCTCCACAAATTAAAAGAGTGAAAATAAAAATGGTTGAGGGATTTTAATGCTAATAGAGGTGCATGTTGTTGTTTGTGCAAAAAGTTTTGGAGTTGAAATGAATGGAAACACAATCTTGACCATTGCTTTGAGTTGTGGAGCTGTTGGGTGGTGTTAGGAAGATGGAAGGGAATTTGTTACAACAATTGCAACATCTTTGTATAAACCATTCCAACCTGTTGTTATTGAATCAGGACAAAGAAAAGGTGGTTAGCGTTGTCTTGAGCATTAAAGAAAAGGTGGAACATAAACACCCTATTCTACTAATTTGACTTGACTGGTGGGTGTCTCCAACATAGAATTGCTTGCTGTATTTGGAATGAAAGTAGCTAAACTTTAACCTACCAGTCAAGGGACGCAACACAACACAAGGAATAGAAGCAGATAGACATTGATCATTCTAAATTATATAATATCAAATGAACATGATAATTGCTGCTGTGCTGTGAATGTTCATATGTGTCTGTCAAGTGTCCTCCCATGAAAGTAAAGTATATACGTAATAAAAAAAAGACATTAAGAGATTGATCATTTCAAACTTACAAGTCCTTGAGGCATGAGCTCTTGGATTCCAATTCTTGATCTTGGCGATCCAGTGAAAATACTGATGGCACATTAGGACTACCAATTAATGTTGTCTTGTGTAGAAGGGGGAGATTTTCAGCAGATGTGTGGGTTGAAGGAGGCAAGGAGAAAGGCGGCGAAGGAGTTGAAGAAGCTGAGAAAGAGTATTTACTGTTTCCTGCTCCATAACTAATGGGAAGTGGAGATGGAGGTGTAGGAGGTGATGATGTTGGAGACTCCCACTCCAACTCTAAACTCATATTATTATTAATAATCACCAACATTATATAATCAATATTATTATTCATTCACAAATTCTGTTCATTCTCCTTAATTTGCTTCTGTTTCAAAAGTGTTTGAAAACAATAATAATAGTAATAAATAAATGTATGAGTTTTGGGTATGTATGTATGTATTGTATAACCTAACTAACGGTCAAGCCAAATTGCAACTTACAGTACCAACCATGAGCTAGTTGCTATTGAGCGTCACTCAATTAAACTCAAACCTTACTTATTTTGAGTTTGACTTTCAGCTAGAGAACACTTACTTTTGCTCTCACGAGACTCTCCAGCTCAATCCAATTTTTCTGACAACGTCTACCAAAGGCTTAGACTACGGTCTCATACAGTTTAACCAAAGTGTCTAACTTTATTCTTCAATGTGATTTTAGGGAGAATCTAAACACACAAAAATTGAAACTTTGTTGGGGATGCCCAGCCCCACATTAATGTTTTTGAGCATTAAGAACATTTCTCTGTTTAGATATTTGGACAGGGGGTTTAATTCTGTTTCCATTCGAGTCATCAATCTCTGTGGAATATGTTTCTAATCTCATTTGGTTTCTAGTTTGGGCATTTGATTAGAAACATACTGATAGGACATAAGGCAAAACCAATATCAACAATAATACTCACTAATGTAACCAATGAGAAAACATTACTGACAGAGAAGCAGACAAAAGTGAAGAAGAGGACTCGTTCTCATTGATTGAAGAAAAATGATACACCAATATCTTTTTAAAAAAATGATACACCAATGTATGTACATGTACATGTACCAGCTCTCTTGCAAAGGGTGTTCAACTAAATTAACAGAAAAACATGATCATAAATAATCTAAAATTAATTTAACTGATGCAACAGATTCAGAAGCTGTTAATCAAGCTTCATATACTTAATAAAGATCTATACTTTGTTTTATATATTTACACAAGGTGTAGTATGAATAGTGCCAAGACTCATCATATAGATAATTATTACTGGATGCCATGGTGGTATTATGTACCATATAGTGCCTTTATTGGGTTAATCGTAAAGGTTGTTTCCATTACTTTCCAGTACCCTATGAAACATGCATATCTTACATTTAAAGTTTAACAAAGCAAACTATTCCATCGTTCTTTAAGGGCCTCATAGGCCTGAGGACAAGGTATAGCCAGCAATCCATGCCTTCCATCAATACAAGTTTCAGTTGCTAGGTTCAGCCTTAATAATGTATTGAGCGCCTTGTCAACTGGCATTTCAACCTGGCAATTCCAAATTGTATAAGAATGGAAAATTATGCAATGATTATAGTCAGCAATACCTAACTGCGTAACAGACTGAAGTATTAACTTTAGAAAGCAGAACCCCCTCAACACATCACCTTCACTTTAAACACTTCATACATGAATCTCTCACATTTCTCTCCTACGCTTTGTCGAGAAGTGACCTGCAGGAAGGAATGTTACACATGATTTATGTATTGCTGAGAGTGAAATATCATAGGATGGATTTGCTAACAATTATTCCTAAGAAAGCAACTACATGAATGTGCATAGCAGAACTCGAGAAAGCATAATTGGGAGGAAATTTAACAAACCTGACCCTTATCTGCTTTGAGCAGGACAGCATAAGCCAAAATAGCTTCCTTGTACTGCACATATAAATTTTTGGGAGAAAAAAGTTAAGGAAGGTCAAAATACATTATAAGAACAATAGTAATGATGATGATGAGGTTGGAACCTATGTTTCAAGAACATACCCGGATTAATTTTACAAAATAAATAGCGTGCATGACCTAATCCACTACTGGGACTGAGACTTTTGTTCATATATTTGATTTCTTAACGTAAACCACATGAGACCAGTTCATAGATGTTGATATTTATTAAAATTGAATGACTTTATCAAGAAAGTAAAAGACAAAATACTTTTATATTTTATTACTACAGCCTTAAGCTGTTTATATAGGGGGGGAAATTACAATAGTAATACCGAGTAATAATAATAGAATCATAAAATAAAAATAAACAAAATAATATAAATAAAAGAGAATCAAATCTGGTTTTCCTTGATTTTTCAACACCTCCTCTCAAGTTAGTGCATAGATATCTGTCAGGCCCAACTTTGTTACAAGTCGCTCAAAATTGGGTCTTGCCAAACTTTTTGTCAAGATATCAGCAGTTTGCTGATTGGAAGTCACAAATGGCAGGCATATAATTCCAGCATCAATTTTTTCTTTTATGAAATGGCGGTCAATCTCAATGTGTTTGGTTTTATCATGTTGTACAGGGTTGTGAGCTATACTTATTGTTGTTTTGCTATCGGAGAACAATTTTAAGGGTGAGTCAACTATCATTTTCAGTTCGTCCAAGAGTTTACAAAACCACAAAAGTTCACAGATTCCTTGAGCCATTGCTCTGAATTCGACTTCTGCACTGTTTCGAGCAACAACCCATTGTTTCTTACTTCTCCAAGTGACTAAATTTCCCCAAACATAGGCACAATATCCAGTAGTGGATTTTTTATCGGTAACTGATCCTGCCCAATCAACATCTGTAAATATAGAGGCTTCTCTCTCATTAGTTTTTTTGAAGCACAAACCCTTTCCAGGATTGGATTTCAAGTACCTTAAAATCCGATAAACTGCCTCCAAGTGTTCTTCATAGGGAGAATGCATGAATTGGCTTACAACACTCATAGAGAAAGCGATGTCAGATCTAGTGTGGGCAAGATAAATAAGTTTGTCAACCAACCTCTGATATCTTCCAATCTCAACAGGAACACCGCCCTTCTCCCAAAGTTTAGCATTTAACTCCATAGGAGTATCTACTGTTCTACACCCACTCATCCCAATTTCTTCCAAGAGATCTAGGATGTATTACCTTTGAGAAACAATAATTCTCTTCTTTGAGCGAGCAACTTCCATACAAAGAAAATATTTAAGCGTGCCTAAATCGATCTCAAATTCTTGTCAAATTTTTCTTCAAACTTTTCATCTCAACAATGTCATCTCTTGTGAGAATAATATCATCTATATATACAATTAGAATTGCAATTTTATCAACATTAGATAACTTCATGAACAACGTATGGTCTGATTGTCCCTGCATATATCCTTGCCTTTTGACAGATCGAGTGAATTTTTCAAACCAAGCCCTTGTGGATTACTTGAAACCATAAAGGGATTTTTGTAGTTTGCACACATTTGAACCAAACTTATCTTCAAAGCCAGGTGGACTATTCATGTATACTTCCTCCTCCAAATCACATTTAGAAAAACATTTTTTACATCAAGTTGGTTAAGAGACCAATCTAAATTCACCGCCAAGGACACGACTCTAATAGTGTTTAATTTGGCAACATGAGCAAAAGTCTCTAAGTAGTCAATGTCATATGTTTGAGTAAACCCTTTAGCAACCAAGTGTGCCTTGTATCTTTCAACTGTGTTATCAGAATTATATTTCACAGTAAATACTCATTTACACCCAACGGTATTCTTTCCTGTAGGTAATGTCATGACTCTCCAAGTTTGATTCTTCTCAAGAGCTTTCATCTCCTCAAGAACAGCTTCCTTCCACTTTGGAATTTTTAGAGTCTCCTGTATATTTTTTGGAATTTCTACAGCAGACAACTTAGAGGTAAATGCAATAAATGACAAAGATAATTTTGAGTATGATAGATAATTAGACAAAGGATATTTAGTGCATGATCTATCAGGTTTTCTAATTGCAATAGGAAGGTCTATATCAGGATACTCGACGTGACTCTTAAGAACAGAAGAAAACTTACATGTATCAAGATGATGTGTTGGATTATCTATTGGTTCGGAATCTTGGAAGGGTCGGAGAATGGGTCCTTCATTTCTCTGTTTATGGTTTCTTCTTTTAAAGACATTACCTTCCAAGTAGGGTCAATAGTAGTAAACCTGCTTTGTGTATGTTGTGGCATTTCAGGTAGTCCTTCATTATTATTGAGATCAAGAATTTGATCACTGTGATTTTGATTTGAAATTGTCGCCCCCGAATATCGAAACCTCATTCATAAGTGAATTGAGTTCCAAAATGGATTCTTTGGCATTTTCTTTTGGAGCATCAATGTAAGCCTCAGAATTTTGTGACAACACTATATCACTTGAGATGAATGTCAGTAAAAAATAGTTAATTTTCAACAAAAGTAACATCCATGGTTACAAAAATTCTTTTTGATTTTGGTTCAAAACACCAACACCCCTTCTGAGTTGGAGAGTAACCGGTAAACACACATTTTATTGTCCGTGACTCGAGTTTGTCAAGTTGTTTATGTTGATGAACAAAAGCAGTGCAACCAAAAACTTTTAGTGGCAAATCAACAAAGACACTAGTCAAAGGAAAATAATTTCGAAAAACATCAAGAGGGGTATGAAAATCTAAAACTTTAGATGGCATTCAATTAATTAAATATGACGCAGTTAAAACAACTTCACTTGTTCATGTTCTGGAAATAAATAAAGTCTGTCAAAATTTAAACCCACAAATGTTTTGGAACCTTTTTTGCAAATAGTAAAGCTCTAGCAACATCAAGAAGATGCTTATTCTTTCTCTCTGCAATTCCATTTTGTTGGAGTGTATTAACACAAGAACTTTGATGAACAACCCCATTTGCAAGAAAAAAATCGGACAAAAGTATATTAAAATATCCTTTACTATTAAAATATTTGTTTGGTATTGAGTGTGCACCATTTTAAAAAAAGAAGTTGACAACCTGTCCAACTTCGGATTTTTCTTTCAATAGATAATCCCAACAAATTCTAGTATGATCATCAATAAAAGTTATAAACCATTTTTTATTACAAAATATGTTTATTCTATTAGGACCTCAAACATCACTATGAATAACTGCAAACGGTTTTGATTGTTTATATGGTTGTGTAGAAAAAGAAGAACGGTGATATTTAACAAATTCACAAGTTTCACAGTGAAATAAAGACGGATCCTTCTTAGAAAATAATTTAGGAAACAAATGTTTCAAATACGGAAAACTAGGATGTCCTAACCGTAAATGCCATAACATAATATCATTATTAGAAGAAACAAAAATAGATTCAAAGCAGGTACTCGGTTTTGGTTGGTCTTTGAAGTCGAGTCCATTTTCAAAAAAATAGAGTCCTCCACACTCCTTAGCATTGCCAATCATCTTCCCCATGTTCAAATCCTTAAAAGTGCAATGAGAATGAAAGAAGTTAGTTTGACAATTTATATCCTTTGTTAATTTAGTAATGGATAACAGATTACATGATAAATTGGGAACATGTAAGACATCTTTTAAGGTTAACACATGTGACAGAATAACAGAACCTTTCCCTGCAATGGCTGAAAGAGAGTCATCTGCAATTTTAATTTTGTGATTACCTGCACAAGGCCTATAAGAAGTAAACAAATTCGATTCCCCAGTCATATGATCAGTAGCACCAGAATCGATAATCCAAGTATGGCTGGGAGTGACACTAAGTAGAGCAGTATTTGAAAAATTACCTCTCTAAGCTATAGAGAAAGAAGGAGTATGAGACTCAAGGAGTTTGTACAATCGATCTAATTGTTCCTTGGTGAAAGGAGATGTGCTTGAACGAGACTGCTTCTTTTGATCAGAGGTACCAGCTTGGAGGGCATGACCTTCGTTTCCTCCTTTTTTCTTCCAATTTAGAGGTTTTCCATGGAGCTTCCAACATGTATCACATGTGTGCCATGGACGTTTGCAATGTTCGCACCATGGTTTCTTGTCATCTCTCTTCCCGTCTTCATTCTTAGTGACTAGGGCAGAGCTTTCGACCTCAACAACAAAAGGTGACTTACCCATCATAACACCTTGTCTCGCCTCTTCTCTTCTAACTTCTCAGAACGCTTCTCGAAGTGATGGCAATGGAATCGTTCCCAATATTTTGCCTCGGACTTCATCAAGCCGCTTATTAAGCCCAACCAAGAACATGAATACTCGATCGTTCTCCTGTCTCTTAAGAAACAAAACATTGTCCTCACAGCACTTCCAACGATCATCATAGCAGAGATCAAATTCTTGCCATAGTGTCATCAACTCATTATAATAGGTAGTGACATCTATATCTCCTTGTTTGGCATGCCACAATCGTGATTTGAGATCGAAAGTTTGAGAAGAATTTTGAATATCAGAATATGTTTCTTTGACAACCTCCCAAACTTCCTTCGCAGTAGGCAAAAACATAAAAGGTTTTCTAATTGCTGATTCCATATTAATAAGCAGCCAAGCAATAATAACATAGTTCTCATATTTGTAAAACCTATAATTTGGATCAGTTGTGGCGAGCATTTGCACCTCTCTTGTGAGGAAACCATATTTTCCCTTACCATCTAGTATCAATTTTGCGGTTTGGGACCATTCGACATAATTTTTTCCATTGAGTTTCTAGATTTCAACCTTGAGGGCATTAGAAGTTCCTTCATGGCAAAAAAAATTGGAAAAACCATTCCAGCCGCTACTGCCGCCTGGGCCGCTGCCACTGCCTAAACCAACACTGCCGGCATTGTTGACTACTTCTGATTTTTCGCCCAAAACATTGTCGTTGCTGCCGTCGCGGCTACGCATAAAGGCTGCCTTCCATGGGGTATTGTGTGCGCTCCCAATCCCCACTGGGTTGTGGAAAACTTTACAGAACCCTAACCAATAGCTCTTGATGCCATGAAGAAAGTAAAAGGCAAAATACTTTCATATTTTATTACTACAGCCGTAAGTTGTTTATATAGAAAAAAAAATTACAATAGTAATACTGAGTAATAATGACAATATCATAAAATAAAAATAAACAATATAATATAAAATAAAAGAGAATCAAATATAATTTTCCTTGATATTTCAACACTTAACTTAGGCAGTGTACTACATATCATATTTGATTTTCAGTTTACCATATTCTCCATGCAATTCCAACCTCAGTTTTATTATATGATTCCATAATAGTTTTCCAACCAATTGGATCCAAAATGTCTATATGATTATGTACTTTGGAAAAAGATTATAAGTTAGACTCAAGAGTTTGGCACACAAGCAGGACAACTTAAACTGGAATTGGAATAAAGCATTTACGCAGGCCTAAGTCCTGACAGAGAATTCTCATCTCTCAACACAATCAGAAAAAACTAGTCCCTCTATACCTAATTATAAGCAGACTGAGGAAAAAATTTGTTCTCAAATATAATTCCCCTTTTCAAATTACTAGATGCATTTATTATTATTTTCCAAATATACCTTTTATTAATACTATTGATTTATCTTGGATGAAGAATAGTCAAAGTTGAATATATTTATATACAACGGTTATTTTAGAAACATCAACACATAAAATTCATTACTTACTTTTCTTAATATAGGTGAGTAAGAAAATGAGTGCTTATAATTAAGGACGGAGGGAGTGCCCAATAAAACATAATTTTCATGCGATGTGTATATAATTAAAACACACATAACTGTCCTCCTAATCCAATCGTCATCTAAAACATTTTTCTTCCTTCTAACACAAACTACCCAAGAGGTTGGGCCTTTTACATTATACCTTAAACTTGCTAAATAAAATTATTCAACTACTTTGAATAATTAAGCCCCATGTTATCAACTGATTGATTCAGCAGCAGCAATGGTTGCCCCTTCCCCAAGAACGCCAGAATTACACAGAAACTGGAAACATAAATGGACAGAAAGCATAAGGAGAGGAAGTTTCTCACTTGCTGCTGTTCAGAAGCATCTAAAAGAAAATGCACTGAGCCGAAGCCACTTGCTAAGGTCTTTTCATAAAGTGTCTTGTTCACTAATAGCTGCAATATAAAGTATTTGACAATTCAGATGTTTCCTTTCCATAAAATGCAAAAGATGGGGCCATATTCTTTTGGCATAATAGCACAAAAAAACTAGTATTATGTTAATCTACCTGATACCGATCCCATGTCTGTTTGTAACCTAGAGCCACACGACTCCCATATATTATCAGAGCACTTATGGCAACGACATCAAGTAATACAGCTGATCTGACATAAAAATGAAAGTAAAATATTTAAACAAGTGCTCCAACAGTTTCTCAAATGATGTAACTTCTAGGCAGAAAAAGTTACTGATGGAAAGTAGAAATGGGGCGTTTCCTTCTAGTCAATCGAGAAAATGTGTGTGCATGTCCTCATATGTACCATAACTTTATTTGATATATAAGTATGTCATATAATATATGGTCCCGTAGCTTAGGGTTTAACAGCCTATTACTGTTTACATATTCCTTACTTCTGCATGCTCAAATTAATCCCTGACTTCAAAATTTGAAATCCAAATATCTAAATCCATTTAATCAATATACAAACAATTTCTTCTATGCTTTTTAGTGCTAAAATAAAATTGCAAGAAGATCCAATAAATGAACAATCAATTTAAAATAACAAATAACAGTATAGGAGAATGATAGTCTTAGAATTTGGATTTGGCCTAACACAACTCCAAAAAACCGACTTGTAGGGTGAGGACTACCCACTACTTATAAACATTTTGTTAGGCCTTATCTCACCCAATGTGAGACTCTTAACACACGTCTCACTCCCAAGGTTGGACATCATAAAATTTATAGTAGGTGACTCAATGGATCATAGATAGGCTCTGCTATCATCTTAAAACTTGGGTTAGGCATAACACAACCCCACAAAATCGGCTTGTAGAGTGGAAGAGAATAAAGAAGAGAATAAAGATTTATGAATAAAATTTGTCTATATTGATATATGGTGTAAATGATGTGTTTCAAAAGACACAACACAAACCCCTATTATCCTAATTCTAATTAAATAAGTGAACAAATAACCTATTAAAGTAAAATTAAAATCAACATCATATGAAACTAAGATGTACATACAGGGAGGATAAGACATTCACATATTTGTAGTATATGAAATATGCCACGAGTCCCAAAAGTAAAATTAAAATCCCTAAGAATAAGATAAGGTTCCAAACAAAATAAAATCCCTATAACAAAGATAACAGCACTATACTAAATAACATATATTGACCTAATGTGTTCCTGATATATCATTTGCATCATTCTTTCCCCTTGTTGATATTCTAACACCGTGCTATGCTCTGCTCAACGCATTTCCTAGAAACTACCATGCTTGATATTTGATAGTATTATTCTGAAAAATTGTTTGAAAAGGAAGGGAAATAAATACACAATTACAGGTAGCTACCCAGTTTGTGATAAAAAAAACGCAATACCTTTCTAGCCTTAGAGATAAGTGAGTGTAACTAAGACAAAACTAGAACCATAATTAAATATCATTTTAGATGCAGAAACATTTTTTAGGAATATTATCATAGCATATGAAACTAATATGTACATACGGGGAAGATAAGACATTCACAAATTTGTAGTTTATGAAATATGCCAGGAGTCCCAAAATTGTGGCAGCATCCAAGCGCACCTGTAAGTTTCCAGTTAAAAGTTACAACACTAAACAAATAGGGTAATTAAAGGTACCTTTACAAACAAGATTCTAATTTTTTTTCATCATTATATTATTTTTTTAAATATATTACAGGAAAGTATGCCATGCTTATATATCTAGTGTATAGTCTATAGGAGAGAACAAATGAATTATGAATACTATCTAACATTATCAAGAAATTCGTGCCAAGCATAATTATCATTCATCTTTATTAAAGACTGGATTACCCAGACACTTATTGGCTTGTAAAACTGGGCCAGGCAGTTATTAAAAAAATGTTTGCTCTGGAAAATTTAGTAATAGAGGGGAGGGAGGAGAAAAAACTCAAATTAAATCATGATTATCGTAAATACAGAATATACATATAGAATCACTTATAGACAATAGACATCGCATACAACTTTAAAAAGAGTTTAAAACAAAATAAAAAACAAGAAGCGAGACTTCTAGAAGATTTCTTACAGTGTCTATGATGCGAAATGATAGCTTTTTGTGAGGAAAAACTACCTGCAAATAAATTGAATATCATCTGAAGAATTAAACGTATCAAAATCCAAAGTTACATCAGGAACAACACCAATAAGAGTCTTCTCATCTGAGATCCGACAGCCCTGTAGTGGCGAAAAAATTACCGGTAAATCTGGAAAAGGAATTCTCTCGTAGATCTTTAATTGCAATGACGGAACTTCAGCTGTATCTTTACCATTTGTTTCACCAACTTCCTCTGTATATAGTAGAATTAATTCTTCAAAGGCTGGTTCCTATTTTGCAAACGTATAAGATTTGGATCAATTTTCCAGAATAAATAAAACAGAACAAATTAACAGCAGAAAATGAGGAAACTTGGATGGTATTAACACTGAAAAAGAGAAAATGAGATAAAACGTTTTATCTGTCCTCAAACTTTTATAACAGAAAGCAGAATGAATGATTGATTATTTCCCCCCCCTTCTATACAAAATCCGAATTGTAACTAACTGCCAGCTAGGCAGCTCCCACGCCCCCACTCCTATCACCTCGCTTTTTCTTATTCATACACCCTCAAAATAATGGGCTTGTCATACTTTGAGGTCACTAACACCTCATCATCTGGACCAACATTAATTGACTTCTCAAGTATCCTATCAATAATCATATCAATTCTCCTTTGCTAAAAAAATTGATCATATCAGTCCTCAAAAAAACATTGCCAGTAAAGAACTCTATCATATCAACTATTGCAACTTTGAATTTACTCTATCCCTGTCTGAAAAATTGAAAACTCCTCTAAATCATTAGTAGCAAAATTAGGAGAGTATCATATATATTTATAAGTAATAATAGATGTATAATCTATCTTCATCCTTTTGGCCAAAATGCTGCAACAGGAAGGGAATGCCGTGTAGACATGAAGGTCACAAACATAAGACATGTCGTCGGAATGGCTCTCCTAAGTACATATTTGAGTATCCCTACAAGAAATTGTAGATTATAGGTAATACCTGCAAGACTGATTGTGAGAAAAGTATGGATATAGAAGTTTTTAACATTTTCCAAGGATCATTTCCGCAGTACTTCCTTGATGCAGGTCTCCATGTATCACTAAGTGATATCCTTGATAAAAAAGTAGGCCTGGATAGAGAATTTCAATTATTGATCATGTCAAATGATGATGCTTCAACCAAATTACACTACACTAGCAAAATAAACATGACATCAACACGCATTTGTAATTTCGAGATATTTGATCACTCCAGGTGCATCTAATCTATTTCAGTTTCAAGGCTTCATTCTTATACATGATTCAAAATAATTACTCCCTATTGAACCCACGGACACATTAAATAAATTATAACCAGTTATAAAGTGGAAGTTAATGCATAAATAATGCCAAACAGCGGATAGCTCAACTGGCACTGGCCCTAGTCTTTAATATTGATGCTATTGGAGATTTGATCCTCCATTGAGCCACCAACTCCCCTCCCATATCAAGATGTGTACACTTCCAAACGCAAAAAGAAATGCGTAAATAATTAGGAATCAGCTTTTATGTTAAAATAGCTTAATGAAAGGAGCCACATCTGTCTCCAAAATGGATCATAAAGAAACTTGGCACCCACACAACACTCTGATACTCCTGAATATTTTTAGGAAAAAATATATTAAGTTTGAATATTTGAATTTGCTTGATACTGTGTTGAGGCATTCTTTACATATGTTGGATGAGCAAGAATGTTTCATCAAAACCCAAGAGTATCTGATATGGAAATAATATATAGATAGTATTTTGGTATTCATTTATTTTTTATTACATGTATTATATATGCCTATACTTCATTGCTTAGTTTCTGCCATGCCACATTGTCACTGTTGCTGCAATCAGCAATATGAGTTCAAAGATGATTTCTTGGAATGATGGAAAGCAAATATTTGCTCCTTTATGATTCAAATAATAGGAGCTTTTAGCAGAGATAACAGACAGTAGTAAAAGAGCTGTTTGTGGATCAAACCTTAAATAAGGTTCTGGTGAGTCACCGTCATTTTCAACCTGAAAAGGTGTTTCTGGTGTAGCGGGAATAAGTCCAATCCAAGAAAGCAATCTCCTCAGGAGCCTTTCACGAGGACCAACAGGTGACAAAATCCCTTCATATCGAGCTACTGCCCTCTGAGCTGCCAGCCAGATAGGGAGTTCTGCATTTTGTACTTGGTTTACACCTGTTTGCTCATCCAAAGCATTGTCATTATAGAGTAGTGATTTTTTAAATACTGACAGTTCCTTTAGCCAAAGCTTTAATTTTTCTGTCCAATTGTGCACTTCACGTTTCTGACTGACAGTTTCATAAAGCTGCAGAAGTGAACAAGACATATTATACATGATACTTAAGGTGTTAACATTTGTAAGATAATTTTGACTAGATAGACATAATCGTGATATCATGCACAACTTCTAAACTTGATAGTGTGAAACCAGAGTATGTTGTGGCCAAATAGATAGATTGATGCTCTTATAGATAGATTGACAGATCAGATAAGTCGATTCAGTGATAAACCGTATCAAAAGACTTGTGTTTTCTACAAGTAAGAAAAAAGATGCCAGACATAAAGAAAACAAGTAACGGTCATCCTTGGAAAATGTATAGAAGATTAAAGACAGTGGAAGCATTTTAAGCAATATTGATGCATGTCTTATATTCGTGTAGAACAATGTATGTAAAGAATTTTCTTTGACATGCCTGAATAATGGGATGATTCTATATCTCTATTCAGATGTCAAGAAAGGTAAATGATGAAACTAACACAAAAAAGTAACCTCGTTTATCCAGGTGCCAAGGTTTGCTAGTGGTTTTGATACAACAAAGAAGATTGTTTGTAGAAGCTTAGACTGTAAGTAATCCAGTTTTTCAACAATTAATAGGCCATTCTGCTTCTCAGTTGCATAACCCCTCCTACGATAGAAAAAGATAATACATTACTCTCAGATAAAGAGAAGAAATATGCTAAATTATAATTTCTGCATTACTGAAACAGTGAAACCCATGTTTTCATCTGAAACGTTACCTAAACCAGAAGCTTAACTCGCAAGTTTAGAACAAATATCAGGTCAATATCTGCTCAGAAATAACAACAAAAAATAGAACAAAATAAAACAGTACAAGAAAGTTTCAAACAACCATAGGAATTTGCATTATAGTTAAATGTAAAAATAGGCACATTGATAAACCTTTGCGACATCCAATGCAGAACCTGACAGAAAAGGAGATGCAACAACAAAAAAGAGCAAAAAGAAGGTAACTGGGAGAATCCAAAACCAATACTGGGTAATTATGTGGAAAATAGCTCAACAATGGAAAGGAAATATGATTATTGCATCTGGAGTAAAGGAAATACATTAAAAGTTGCTCTAGTGGCCACAGCCTACAGAGGGCTGGAGCGCTCTTTCCATATCATACCTCTCTGTTCTCTCTGTCTTCCAAGTCCCAATAAAAAGGAATCCCATTACACAGTTGGCACCCCTCCCGCACTCTCTACCACATGGACATCCCCACTCTGGCACTGTCCCCTCCTATTTCTTCTACCCTAAACCCGCCACACAATGAGCTTGGGAAGCTGATGTATTAACTGCCCATTTGGACCCAAATTCTCATTTGAAGTCCTAACAGTAGTTATGTTACTTCATTTGTTAATGGTTAATCGATCACAGAAGGAAATTCACCTAACTGTTTGAATCTTTGATACTGAAACTATTAACGTTCGAAAATGAAAGATGCATATCAAGAATTCAAGATTAATTTTAGAAGTATGATATAATATTTAATATTAAAGAACAGAAGACATGGAGAAAAAATGTATATGAAATGACCTTACCTAAAGATTATGGCATTAGACTCATATGCTCTCTTCCAATCAACATATATTGGCAAGGTAAGGAGATAGTCTGTATTCAGTGCAGATGTTAACATTAGATCCCAAGCTGATAGTTCTTCAAATTGTGCATCAGAAAGAAGTTGCATGAAGGCACGTTGGAAACGAGTAGCGATGGTAACTCTACCAATAAGTTTGGAAAAATGAGTCAATCAAAGCAAAATTTTAATTTGTTTCCAAGTTATATTGACTAGAACTCCAATCAAGTTTTTTTTTCCTTTCAAATCTAGAGAGCAATAATTGAATTGAAAGAACCACATGAATAACAAAGGAGCAGAGTTTGGAAGAAACAAACCTAGACCCCCTATCATAATTGTTGTTTGCAGTTATGTTGTCGAGAGAACGAAAAAGAGTCCCGAGGTTAAGAGCATAGTTAGAAAGCATATCCTGATAGACCTTCCCATTCCCATATTGAAAGATGTCATTGGCATTGGTTACCAAGTTTGAATTGGTTCCGTCGGCCGCAAGTTGTGTGTCATCATCCTCCTGATCCTGAGTTTGGAGTGCATTGATGAGGTGATAATCGGAACGCATTTCCTCTAAGATGCTTTTGTGTTCGGCATGAAGTATAGAGTCCAAACAGCTGAAGATTATAGAGCAGTGGTAAAGAAAGTGAATAGGAATAGTTGTTAAGAAACATGGCATCCACAAAAGAAAAAGGAAAAGTGTTAGAATATTAGAAAATATCTTATAGTATTTATTATATTATATTAGAGTATTAAGTTATTTCGTAGGATCAACTTATATTCATAGATATATCTTAGAATATGTCTCATTATTATTATGATTTATTCCTGAGTTAGGATTGAGTCGATGTTTCTCTATAAATAGAGATTAGTATTGAATCATTTGTAATCAAGTTAACATAAATTATCAATAATATTCAAACCCTTATTATTTTATCTCCTCATTTTCTCTAAAATCCCACAACTTCAACATGGTATCTAGAGCCTATTTCGATCCTCCTTGAACTGCTCGCTAATATTCCGAGCCTATTTCTCTTTTTTCAAAGTGAACATTCCTTTTTCAAACCACCACGTTTTCCGTTCAGTTTGCTAGTCACCGCCATTGTTTCCGGCAAACAACCTTCAAAAAAAAAATACTGAAGAAAATAAAAATTCAAAAAAGTTTAAGTTTCTCCGCCATATCCCTTATCCATTCCGATCAATGGCGGGTTTATCCTTAGTCTATTTAAACAGCTCTCTGGCCGAAACCTTAAAACCCCCTTTTTTCACATATCGAAACCCTAATTTTCCATCTGTCAACTTTTGCGCCCCCAGAAACACACACCGCACACTCTCCATCTCTCCAATTTTTCTCCGTCCGATTATTTCTTTGTTCTTCATCCGCGGTTTTTTACCATCTCCAGGGCTAGAATATTAAAATTACAAGAAGCATTTGACTTTGTTAAGTTGCAAGTGCAATGGCTTCTTCCTTGGATATGTCACTTGATGATAGAATTAAGAACAGGAGTAACAGAGGCAGAGGCCGTTCGGGTCATGGAAGTGGGACTCTTGGTGGTGGAAGAATAACTGCTGCTGTTAATGGTAGAAGACTGACTGGTCCTGGTAACGGTGGAAGAACAACTGGTGCTGTTCGCAGAGGTCCACTTATGGTCAACACTCGCCCATCATCTTTTGCTATTGCCAAGTCTATTCGCAGAACCAAGCCTTTCCCGATGCAGAATGATTTGTTTGGGGATAGCCTTAGAGCTGCAGGAATTCAATGAGTAGAAGCCGACACAAAGTTGTATGTTTCCAACTTGGCCCGTGGATTTGCAATCAAATTCATGCAAAACTCATAATCACCCAATGCATTTCACAAACCCATTTAGCCAACACCCTTTTGAGTTTCTATTCAAAATCTTCGCCATGCCCACCAACTGTTCGACAAAATGCCTCACAGGAACGTTGTCACTTGGACAACTTTAATTTCATCACATCTCAAAAATGGGTCACTCCCAAAAGCCTTTGAGATGTTCAATCACATGCGTGCATTGGACGAGATACCCAATGAGTACACTTTCTCTGTTCTGCTTCGAGCTTGTGCCAACCCTGCTTTTTTGAATGTGGGTTTGCAGATTCATGGCTTGCTTGTTCACTGTAGAATTGAAAAAGACAAATTTGCTGGGAGTTCTCTTGTGTATATGTACTTCAAAGGTGGCAATCATTTAAGGGGCGCGTGGTGTGTTTTTTATGGATTGTTGAAGAGAGATGTCGTTGCTTGGAATGTTATGATTTCTGGGTTTGCTCAAGTTGGTGACTTTTGCATGGTGCAACGGTTGTTTTCTGAAATGTGGGATGTACAAGGTTTGAAACCTGATAATAGTACCTTTGTGAGTTTACTCAAGTGTTGTTCTTTGTTGCAAGAGGTGAAGAAAATCCATGGGCTTGTGTACAAGTTTGGTGTTGAAGTTGATGTTATGGTTATCTTAATTTCAGTAACCCTCATGATGCGGCTAGGGCATTGGATATGCTGAATTTTACTCCACTAAAGAGCAAATCTATTAGGGTTATGTATTCTCATCGAGATCCTAGTATTAGGAAGAATGGTACTGCAAATACTTTTATCGATAATTTGGATAAGACAATTGATCACAAAGCTTTACATGATACTTTTTCAACATTTAGACATATTTTATCTTGCAAAATAGCTATTGACGGTTCTAGTGAGTCTAATGGTTTTGTTCAATTTGACATTGAGGAATCTGCTCATAATGCAATTGATAAGTTAAATGGTTCTTGTAGTCTAATGGTTTTGTTCAATTTGACATTGAGGAATCTGCTCAGAATGCAATTGATAAGTTAAATGGTTCTGGTCAGTCTAATGGTTATCGTTTTGTTCAATTTAATAATGTTTATGTGAAAAAACCTATCTCAGTGGATGAGTTGAGAAAGGTATTTGGAGAATATGGCACCATTACTAGTGTTGTTTTTATGAGAGATGCAGATGGTAGGTCAAAGTGTTTTGGTTTTGTCAATTTCGAAAATCCAGACAATGCTGCTAATGTTGTGGAGGCATTGAATGGGTGTCCTGATTCTGGGAATAGTGGTCCCACAGATTGTGGTGTCCTTGGGACGTGGACCGTGGGATCAGATTTTTGGTCGAGGAATCTCTCCAGTCTTTGTTGTGGCAGCTGTTGCAGCCTTTATGAGTGGGCTCTTAGCTGACAGGTTTGGAAGATTTGCAATTCTGAGATTCTTCTTGGTGCACGATTATTCTCTCTTCGATGGTTCCAGATCTGCCTTTATTCTCCAATTTTGATCAACAAAAATATGTGTTATTGTTCAAACAGCCATTATCTATCTTGTTTTAGACGCATTTTCTTATTCCGTTGATTGATCATGATTTCGTTTCGTTAGAGTCGCGCTGCTTCTTCTTTGGTGTTTGTCATGCAATTTAGTTATTATTAGTATATTATAATAGTGACTTATATTCCCACCGACGATCATTCCGGTGGTGTCCCTTTTTCCACATGAATTATATTAGTGATGACTTCTTTCGTTGGTGGTTATTCTAACGGTATCTTTTATTTTCATGACTTACTTTATCTTGGCAATTTGTCCCAGATGCATTGGTCTTGTCATTCTCTCCTTGAAGCACGCATCTCTCTCCTTGAAGTAGATTCAAGTTTAAATATTTAGAGTCTCTATTATTATTGGTTTGAAACTTCCAAATGCAGTTTTTTAGAAGAACAGAGTTTGCTTTGTTCAATTGTCTGCCATGAATTTCTCTCAGACTGATGATCAATCAGACTATCTAGCTAGGCTATATTTATAGCAATTCTCTTCGACTTCGCATGCATCCTTGAGTTGTCTTTCCATCTTTTTTATTATTTTGTGGAGCAAAACAATGTTTTCTTGTAGCAAGCTAAAGCTTATTAAGCTTTAGCTTGACGGGGAGTGTTAGAATATTAGAAAATATTTTAAAGTGTCTATTATATTATATTAGAGTATCTTGAGTTATTTCATAGGATCAATTTATATTCATATAGATATCTTATAATATCTTTCATTATTATTATGATTTATTCCTGATTTAGGATTGAGTCTATGTTTCTCTATAAATATAGATTAGTATTAAGTCTTTTGTAATCAAGTTAACATAAATTATCAATAATATTCAAACTCTTATTATTTTCTCTCCTCCTTTTCTCTAAAATCCCACTACTTCACCAAAAAGTTTAAAGTTGTATTATAGTAATGACTAAGTAAATTGATAGAAAGCGATGAAAAGTTCCTTTACATCAAGTAACTACCTCTCCTATATAGAGAGAACCAACTGCTAACTAACTAGTCTCTAATTAACAATTACTAATTTCTCTAATACCCTTTAGCAAGCTGAAAGGTGTTCACAACACTTCTAGCTTGAGATAAGCAACAGAAGTTACTCAATGAACATTTATTCATTTTAAGTTCAATATTTCTTTTAATCATCTCTCTTTTTATTTGGCCCAACCATGCTTCTGAACATAATATAGGAATAGGATATTGAAACTTACGAGGTGAGAAGGCGAAAGTGATGAGCAGTAGTGTCTTGGTTGAGCATGAGAGAGAGGATAGCATCTAGAAGTTGGGACTTGGAAACGGGGATGTGTTTCTGTCTGGGCACTTGTATTTTAGAAATTCCAACTTCTTCTTCGTCATCCTTATTTTCCTTCCACTTTATATTGTTGTTGTCGTTTTCACTGCGTTGTGAGTCTGAAGCAACAGATATTTCCTGAAGCCTTGAACAAGGAAGACTGTGTTTGAGTGATTGTGAACAAGAGAGTGAATGGTAGTGTGGGAAAGAGAGAGAGAGTGAGGGCCGTATTGGGAGAGCGTTGGTGGTGGCGACGAATGAATATGACATCTGGAATATGTTGAAGTTGAAAAAGGAACAACAACCACCACCACCATGCTCAATCTAATCGTACTGTCTTCATTTCTTTTTTTTTTTTTTTACTAATACTGTCTTCATTTCTTGATAAGTTGAATATGTATGGTTTCAAAATTACCCACCCAAATCAAACAAAAACTGAATTAGTGATATTTATTTATTTATTTGGGTGAATGAGTGGAAAGGAAGCAGTCGACGTGGACCCACCCACCCAATAACATTAATTTTATTTATATATATATATGCTATCTATCTATGATATCAATCAGCCACCCATCCATATCCCTAATATTGTGTTTTGTTTGCAATTGCAAATGTATCCCCCTCCTCTATTGCAGCAGCAGCAGCATGTTTGTTTTATGTTTAGGGGTCCATGTTGTCGTGTAAAAACAGATCATCATCAGAAGCAAAAGCAGCAGCGGTATGCAGTATCGATGAGAGGCAAATCGGAAATGAGATTGGCCAGAGACAGAGTTATAGATTTCGGAAAATACAAGGGGAAGATGCTGGGAAGCCTTCCGTCAAGGTACCTGAGGTGGATATCAAAAAACTTACGAGCACGGGATTTTGAGGAGTGGGCAAATCTTGCAGACCAAGTCCTTCAAGACCCAATTTACGGAGACCGCATCGAGTGGGAGTTCGCTTTCAATGTATTGAATGGCAACAACAACACTACTGCTAGATCCAGTGGAGCAGATTGTGAACTCCAGGAGATAAGCGAGAGGTTTGGTTGGGATAACAATGACAAGGTTGGTTGGAGCAAAGTTGATTTCGACCTTCTCGGCACTTCTAAAGGAGGGAGAATTCCCAGACTCAGTCATGAAGCCACCACAGACACCCAACCTAACGACCCACCACCTACTTCTACTTCTACTGCTAATAGGACTAAGAGGATGGAGAGAAGAGAGAGACAGAAAATCAGATTGAGGATCAATAACACACATAAAAATGAAGCACAACGGCACTTTGAAGAAGAAGAAGAAGAAGAGGAAAACAACTTCAATTACAGCAACCCATTCCCTGGACGTCAATCTCTTCTCCGTAAGGCCATCAACCACCGCACTCAACTCGAATACTAATTTTCGATATCTTTCTTTTCTTCTTTTCTAACATCAGTATCTGTTGTAATTCACTACTAATAATTGTTATTCCACTATTTTTTTTTCTTCTTTTTTTACTGCCTTTTTGTTAGGAATTTGATTCCTCTTATTTATGGTTTATGGTTTTTGTTAGGAATTTGATTCCTCTTATTTATGGTTTATGGTTTATGATCGATTCTATAAAATCAATTATTGTTTGATTGTAATTAATATTACTCACTTTCACTTTAGAAGATATTACTGTCAATAGCTACTTCAATTAAGGAGAACATTTTGGTAAACATTTTTAACAATTCTCCTTCAATTAAAAGATTCAACATTTTTCATTCCTCTCTCTAAATGTACTATTTTACGGCCTCAAAATAAATGTATTATTTTTTTGACTTAATAATTCTTTTGATGATTACAAATATAGAATACTTTGATTCTAGTCTTTGATAAAATTAGTTTTTTTTTATCAGATTTTCAAACCATTAATTTTATTCACTCCTTAGTTTTTTGTTTGAAAATGATTATATATCTAATTTTTAATGACATCACAGAGCAATATGACATATTTACACTAACATGGAAATGTCAATATTTGTTTTTTTATAAATCAAAATTAAAAATAATAAAATAGTCAAATAAAAACAAAGATATGCCAAAAACTCTTAAGTTCATTTAAAATTAGCAACTCATTTCTACAAATTCATAAATTCACTTAAAATTAAAAAACTATCTTCTCTAAAAAATTTAGTAAAAAATAAATCATCTCGAAAACCAAACTCTCGCAAATCCATTTCTCATGAAAATTAAAAAGTTTGGAACACAAACAAATTTATTAACGAATATATAAATATAATTTATGATGTGATCCCTTAATTTAATTTCAGATAACACTCCACTTATTTATCTTCTGTTTTTCTCAATTTAGTCATATATTTAATTTTAAGTAAATAATTTGATCTTTTATGCTTTAGAATGTTAACAGTTTTATCATTTTTTTTAAAAAAATCATCAAAATTTTCAAACATAACTCATAAAATTAATTACCATAGTCGATATAATGCAAATTTCATCAAATTTATAACTCAAATCTTCAAATAAACTCATATTTTCCTTCTTTATATTTTCAAAATTTATAATAAAATTAAATAAATGACCAAATCGAAAAGCAACAAAAAAAATAAATAAATAAATGATTTAAGTGTTATCTAAAATTAAGTTAAGTGATCGCAAGAGCAATTGTGCCCAAATATATATTGATTTGCAATGTGTTATTATAGTTCAATATGGACAAACCAAAATCATTATGGTTCATAAGAATAGGAGTCTTGACAAAGCAATATCATTCTGGTTTATGACAATAGCATTTTGATCGATCAAGATCATTATGGATAATTCGTTTTAAACAATAAAAATGATATGAATCATTTCTCAAAATACAAATATTAAGTCAAATAAATATCAAGACAACTCAAACACAATTATCAAGCTAAAATGTTTAGCTGAAGTCCCAAGGAAGCGAAACAACATCAAGAACAATAATGAGATTAATCTCCAAATTGATGGGTTATGAACAAGTACAACTATAACAAGGATGAAAATGACACTATGTTGCACCTTTTGCAGAAAATCCAGCATGCGCGCAAGCCAGAAAACTGACACAAACAACTACTAAAAATTCCTAGTCACGATATTAAGTCAAGCACAAACGAATAACATTATGGTTGCAAACGAATAATGTTTGGGATAATTTGTGTTACAGCAATAACGTTCTTGTGTGAAGCGCATTAGTGGAAAAACTCATAAATTGTGAGAATTTGACGTAACTCACATTGAGTGAAACAGTATACATCATTGTATGATTCTTTTATCCATATCATTTGTTATTTATCACTAATCACGTAGAAATAATATGTTTCGTTTATTTTTTACTAACAAAAACGTTATGAATTTTTTACAAGTAACCAATATTGATATTGAGATAGTTTAAATTAAAAGTAGGAATTAATATTTTTTTTTAAATGAATCACAATTCAAACATCTATTTCTTGTGATTGATATTGTCACTTTATTATTTTGATTTCAATATAATGAAACTGAAACATATATACGTTGGAATCAAGTTGGTTTTATACTTAGAGTTTTGATGGTAACATAAATATTTTATGAAAACAATATATTTGACTTCATAGAGTATGAAATAAGATTCGTATTTGTAAATAAAATAAGATTTTATTTTGGTTTATAATTGAAGAAAATCTAAAATAATATTTGATTCAAATTTATAATTGAAGAAAATCTAAAATAAGATTTGATTCATATTTATAATTGAAGAAAATATTGGACCAAATTGAAAATAAGATATGATCAATATTTGAATAAGATTTAATCAAAATTTATTCATAACAAAATACGAACAATATCAATGTGAATTATTTACAAATTAAACATGAACAAAATACAAATATAATCAATATGAATAATTTACAAACTCAGTCTGAATAAAACAGAAACATAATCAATCTGAATAATTTACAAACTCAGTCTGAATAAAATATGAACATATTAAATATATAATAACCGCTCATATTGAATTCAGAAATAAATAATTAACTAAAGAACATATTATAAAAAAACATATTGTTCATATCATATCTCTATAGGCTATTTTTTATCGTGTTCATATCATATTTCTATAGACTCTTTTATCATATCATATATCATGTTTATATCTCTATATATTGTCCATCAAAATAGAGTTAAATGCAGTCATAAAATAGAAATGGACATTTCCTAATGTACCTATCCCAATATTCATATCACATTTAGGCATTGTTTGGTAACTCAAATAAATTAGCTCATAGCTTATTAAATCAACTTATAAGTTTGTTGAATTAAAAGATACGTGTTTGTTAATTAAGTTTTTCTCATCCGCTTATAGCTTATCATGATAAGTTATTTTAAGTAACATTTGAACTTATAACTTATAGTTTTTTATATTTTATTATATTTATAACTTTATTATTTTATTTTCATTATTTTTTTATAATACAAAATAACTACTCCATCCACTCACCAATTTTTTCACACCTTCACAGTTTTTTTAATTAATTGATAAAATAACTATTTTTTTTCTTCTTCATATCCTTCTTACAAAAATTTGATTAAGATATGTATTGTCATATTTATTATTATTGCTTCATTTTTTTAATTTATCATTATGATAAAGTTAAATTTATTTTTTATACAAAATTGTAAAATATAAATTGCATTGTTTTTACTATTACTATTTATACATATAGAAATTGCTAAACTTATAGACAACTCTTCAAATTTGTATATTGTAATAAAAAAAAATGATATATGGAAAGTAAATAAAATAATTATGTCATATTTTTTGTTATTTTCAATTAAATAATTGTATTATTTTATATTGTTAAAAATTAAATTTACAAAACACTTTAATTTTAATTAATTAATTTTTCAACTATAAATCATCGTCGGCTATATAGCTTAATTTTATAAGACTTAATATTATTTATTATTTTTTGTTGTCTTAGTATTATTTGTTATTTTTATTTTGTCTTAGTATTATTTGTTATTTTTTTTTGGTAAAATATGAAATATTATTTGTTATTTTTATTTACGGAAACCGATCATGTCATCACGGTGGAAATGTGGAATAATGAAGCGCGCGAAATGGAAGAAAAGCAAGCCTAACCTAATTTTCGGCATTCGTAAAGTCACAGAATTCATTAATTCACAATCTGAAGTGTAAACCCTACCAATGTCCATGGCGAACAAAGATGCTACTAGACGGGAGCTACTCGAACGGTGGAGAGGCATCGAGGAGGAAGAAGGGAACGCGGACGACGATGACGTTGATCCCTCCATACACCGTCGTCTCCACCTCCACAAAGAGCAATGGTTCTCTCACTTATTTCTACTTTTATGTCTTAAGCACCACTAACAAATAAAATTTAAATCAACTAATAACTATTTGTTTTAATAATCATATATGTCTAATGAATTTTTTGTTGTCCAGTTGCTGGAAGAAAAATAAATATAGAAGCTAATGCTTAAACTGAATTTTTACTGCAGTCTGGGCTTACGCATTATACATATTTGCCCTCCCCCAGAGTAATCACCGGATAAAACCTGGGGAATTTAAATAACAATCAAATAAAAATTTGACTGTTAACATAACCATTAATCATACTTGTGATTTGTAGTGCCTCATGAACAGGTGATTGATTGTTGGGATTGTGTTATTCTTTTGTTCTGTTTCAAAAGAAAGAAGTTATTTCCTTATCACGACAGTGTTGCCTTGCTGATCCATATCTTCTGACCCTAGGCATAGTTTCCATAACACGTTTAATTATTGCCAGGTTTGCAGATGCATATAATTTTCTAATTTCCTCGCCTAGTGAAAATCATATTTGGTGTGGTTTATGGGATATAATGGGGCCTCTTTTGGAGACTTTTTACAATTACTACAAAGATGCCCGCCAAGATTCACCACTCAGGCGGCTATGGAAGAGAATCTCTGATGAAATGAGGCACTGCCTACAGTGCATTTCTCAGCATCATCAAGCCCAAGACATGTATAATACGGAGTATGAGTCTAGCTCTATCGGTCCTCTTCTAGATATCTTGCGAAAGCTTGATTATGAGAGGGTGACATCACATCTGAGTGATATCAATGCGAGAATAACAAGGAAAGAATATGATTCTGCTCGTGATAATGCTGAAGTTGTTAATGTCTTGTATGAGGTTGTTGCCCTTTCTGATGCTTTGCTCTGTCACTAACTATTGAGTCAGTATGGTTGATATACTATTTTAATCTATTTATTGGAACTGCATAACCTGATAGCGCTTCTCTTTATAAGTAGAGTTTCTTTTGTTGCTCCTGCATAAGTACAAGAAGTATGCTGAATGTATTATTATTATTATTATTATTAAAATGTCCAAATTTGTTTTTTTGTTTTCCTTGGTATACTATTACATATCTCATTTAGTATCTGTGGTGGAAGGAAAAAAATCCTCTATACAAACATGCCATTGTGGCCTAAGGTGCTGCCATAACAGGCATCCCTTACCAAGGTGCCTATGGCGGTTGTCAAAAAACCCGCTAGGCCATTCTGCCATGGCCGCCATTTAACAATACTGTTTTGTATTAAAGTCTTTTTACTGGATGGATCGAGATGTTCAAGGAGAAATACAAATTGAATATTTTTAGTCGGAGAACAATAGAAATTTATTCAGTGCTGAAGCAGTTACTCTGTTGATGTTATTTTAACTGCTCTTATTTATATCCTAATTTTATTTTGCTTGTGTATGAATTTTCTAATTTGAAGTTCAGAGTTTATCAACTAATTTATCTCCCTCCATAAAATGAAATAGGTATTGATGTTCCCAATCCTCTTAGATTATCAGCCTCTATTCACTGAGTTTGAGTTGTTTGTTGAAGCTATTGATAATAAGCACGAACTGGCATTATCTGGGCATCAACAATTTCCGGTAATTTTTTATTGTCTTCCTTGCCATGTATTTCTTCCTGTAGATCCATTATTTTATATTTTTTTTACACAGCGAACTCTTTATCTTCCAGGGAGTGTATGCGTTATTTTTTTGCAAGAGAAACGTTCGTTCTGTTGGATACCGCCTAGCAGGATCAATGGGAAGAATAAGGTACTCATTGTTGGTTGACATGAAAAAGCTTCAGCTATGCTTGTTGTGTTTTACTGATTACATATTGTAGTTGATAATGCTGTTGAAGTTGTTTTCTGAAAGCAATTTATGTGTGTAAATCCCAGAAAATTTATTTAATAATGTCGTATCTCTACAAGGTTTTTTGATTCAACTATGGAAGATGTGAACGGCGAACTCACATTTTTTTAAATGCATGGTAGGATATTGTTATTACCAGTTACCATTGGTAGGTTCATGGAAATATACCTTGGTTCTTATATTTTATTCGTCACTGTATTTAGATCTATATTTCTCCTTTGAGACATTTTAAGCCTTTCTGTCTTTTTGGTAACAATTAACAATCATGTGTGTTTGTAGGAGAGCAGCAGACTTGGAACCTCTGCAACCATTGCTTAAGAAATTTATTGGCTGTTTAGAGGCAGATACTTTGCCATTGGTTATGGAGACTTCAGCACCAAGAACTCCGCTGGATCGCATATCCTTATGGATTGGCATCAGATCCCTGTAAGAAGTGTGCTTTTTACTTTTAAAAGTATCAAGGTTTAGCCTAGTTAGCTCTTTTCTAACATTTTCATGGTACTATTGGATGTATGTTTTGTGAAGACTCGGTTTCTTGGATCCTCCTGCTTTTGAAGAAGGGATATTGGAAAATTATCCCTTTTTTCTTGATATTGTACTCAATCATATTAGCGGTGATTCACTTGAATTTTCACATGCTGTTACTTGCTTGAGATTACTTTTCGAAATGCTTGGTACACATTTTCCTTTTCCAATTCCAAAAGTTATTTTTTTTTTTCATTTAATTTAAAGTTATCTTCGTTTGGCTGACATTTTCTTCTGGTATGGTTTAAGGCTGTAAGCTTTGGTTAAGCTCTACACTGTCTCCAAGTGTAATGCGCAACACTCTACTTGGTCAATGCTTCCACATTCGCAATGAAAAAATCCATAAAGATATTTTTGGTCTATTCCACCCCTTTCTACAGGCATGTGCATAGTGATGTGGTGTTTGTTTGCTTGCACTGTGTGTGTGTGTGTTTGGGCGGGTGGGGGGAGGGCTTGTTCTGCTGTTGACATTATTTGGATGTCTGATAAAACGTTTCAGTCTCTTGAAGCTTTGCATGATGGGGAGCATGAAAAGCAACGTAGACATTTTCTCTATTTTCTCCTCCATCAAGTGCCAGTGAGCAGTAACTTCAGCATTCTAACAAGAAAGTTGGCATGTCAGGTTATTCATTTAGATTTTTGCATGTTGACTGTTGTGTGCCTTGTGTTGTTTTAGTAATTTATGAATGCTAGTTGTTTTGGCTTATCTTAGTTGCTATATTTTCAGATAGCACTTCTTATTGTACACCGAGGTTACAACATGAACCCGCCATGCCCTCCTTTTGAGTGTGCACATATGTGGTATGTAGTCAGCTTGCCCTCCCTCTTCAAAATTAAAATCTGGAACTAAGAAGTTATTGTTAATTGAAATAGAAATAAATTTACATATCTTCAGTTTAGCAATGCAGAAATTTGGGACTAAGAAATTGATTGAAATGGATAGAACTTCAGAGAAAAGGATAAGTAAATGGCTCTATAGCCATAGAGTTTGTGTGTGGAAACTAAATAGATGTTTCAAACAATTTTTGTTTTGTAGCTTGGGAGTTTGTGAAATTTTGTGGCCACCTAGGTCCAATTAAGGAAGTCTCTAAAAGAACTCTTATATGCAGTTTGAAGACTAACTTTGGGTTGAACTAATAGCTCCTTAAAGAAAGCGAGTTTGAATGAGTTAATATTTAATTTTATATGTTTGATAGGAATCAACTAGTATAGAAGAAGAAAAGAAAGAATTTTGTATTGAGATGAATGAATGTTACACTTTTAGGTTATTTGAGAGAACTTGATCCCTCCCTAGACCAAGATTGATTCACCAAAAGAATGCCCTTCACCTCACCCTTCTTCCTATTTATAGGCAATATGCCATATTTCTTAAGTATGTGTAAATAAATATAGTGCAAATATTTTTGCGGGTATACTCACGTTCGTATCCTTTGAGTGGGTAATTACCCTATCCATTGTGGGTAACTTTTACGGCTATCCATTTGATCTATATTACTCACTTTCATCTCTAAGTATGAAAACAAGACAAATATAAGAAGAAATAGTGGCTACATACTGTTCTAGCAAATAATTTAGAATGCAGTCTGCTTTGGATAAAAACTCTATTTACCAAGACAAGGAAATCCTTATATTCTTGGATTACTCTTCTGTTCATTACCTGATCATTTCTCAACATTTGTGTTGGACAGGGGACCTTCGCTTGTCTCATCTCTGAAGGACTCCTCGCTTCACAGTTCTTTGAGGCAACCTGCTTTTGACCTTATACAGACTATCATAGTATCGGATGCTACTGCTTTAGTATATTCAGTGCTGAATTGCTGCACAACTCGTAGCATTGATAGTACCATGGCATATGAGTTCCTTAAGTTGGAAGATGAAAGTGATGATACTTGGCCACTGTCTATTCCAGATGGTAAACAGCTGGATTGTAAAAGTTCTTGGAGTGAATTCAATGTGCAGAGTGGAATAGCTTCTCAAGAGTGCCGAGAGTGGATGTGCATTCCAATGTTATGGGCTGATGTTTTAGTTGATATCAGTCCCTCAATTCTCCCACTTTCATTTTCCAAAGCTGTTTTTTGGGCACGATCTCGTTTTCCTATGGTAGAACTTGAGAGCAGTGCTGAAATGATGCTTCCAGTTAGATCTTGCCTTTCATCTTTTGCTGCAGAAATATCCTCTTCATTTGGGTGGAAGGTTCCAACTGGATCTGATGATGGTGGAGATGGAAACAAATCAAAGAATTCAGTTGAAGTGCTGACAATGTCTTTTCCTTTAATAAGAACATTTAACAGGTTTTGAACACCAGCTTGACTCCATATTCATCTTATGCTATATCGAAGTCTGAGTGCCTTGTGTTTTAAAGTTAGAAGTAGGTTTTTAATTTATTGACTAAATTTTGGAGTTGCACCTCAGGTTCACTACACATTTTCTAGTTCAGATGAGACAAGGAGAACTTCGAAGTCAGTGGATTTGGGAACCACTGATGAGTGAAAGCTTGATCCTTTCGCTATTGGATCCAAATGATGTAATATGGCAAATTTATCTAGAACTTATTGATCATGGTTATTGCGTTTGTTGAAATGCAATGAATTTTATTCTCATTATTTTTCTTATTTATGCAATACAGCCTAAGATATGCACTTTGCTTTTTCCATGCAGGATGTTAGACAGTTTGGAAAGTCTATGTTGGAGCAAGTTTCAGATACCCGTGGTCTTTCTTGTGGACTGAAGTTTCTTTGTTCTTACAGATCCTCATTGTGTGCAACTATTTTGGGCCTTAAACATGCTATGAAACTGGTAATATTTTCAGCTAATGTTATTGGATAGTAATGTGGTTGCTATCTATCATTTCTTGGTGTGTGTGTATGTAAAAGAGGAAAACTCATTAGAGAATACATAAATACAACTTTTGGGAAGGATAGAGATTATTGAAACAGAAGCTAGATGCTCTAATCAAATACCCTCAGAACTGCAAAAGTTACTGCATAAGAATTTCGGCCTCCCTATTCTTACAATAACCTTTAAAATGTTGCACTGACTCTACAGTTCTTGAAGTGTCCAATCTGATTGGGGAATTTGATCTTTAGATTTTATGGACATGCTTATGTGCTTGGGGAATAATGAGTTACTGTAAATTGGATTGTTTCTTGTGCACAAGAGTAAATTCCCCAATCAAGTTAACTTGCTTACAAAATTGATTTTTTGTAAAATCTAATAGACTCACAGACTTCCATAAACTTGCTTAGAATCGTGGGTTTGAGGACCATTGAGCGAGTCTACAACATCATGATATTTTATCCTACACATGCCTAAAATGATAGCGGTCCAGTATATGTTTTTTCAAAATTTTTAATGCAATAACTTAATTTTCTTTAGTGCACAAAACACTATCCTCACAGTTGTAGCACTTGATTGCAGTAATGCATCAAACATCTCCGCGTGAACTCATCTGCAAAAGAGGTGGAAGCTGTTGTATTGAGTCTCTACCACATAGATCCCAACATATAAAAAATTTGTTTTTAAATCCAAAATTGATATGCCATGTGAAAGTTCAGAGAATTTTATGAACTCATTGTAAATTCTGTTTCGATTATTAGTAAGAAATGAATCAGTTAGTTACAATGCAGTGTACTCAGTACTTATATAGTCTGAGTCACTGTAGGAACTGTCTATACAGACCTAGAGCCAATGGGTGAGTGACAGCTGTCCACTCACTCTTAACAGAAAGGGAAACTAACTTTAACCACCTAAGGTGCAGTTCAGTAACTAAAGTACAGTGCAGTACAAGAACAAATGAATTGCTTATATCTATATCTCTTACATTACATGCCAAAGCATCATTATGATAACTGACATCCCCGAGCTATGCTAGCCCATCAACTACCACTGATCATTTGTCCAACATAGACAAAAATCACAAACCAGAAAACAAAAACAAAACCGTTATTGCAGGTTATCAATGAAAGCCAACTTTGATGAGCTGAACACTGGGCTCTATACAGAGTTGAATTTAGTTTCACGGAAACCTAGTCCCACCCTTCCTCACTCCTGTGATTTTGAACCTGCTGATTTGTCAATTTGTCCATTGATTTTGAACTTGTTATTCTATATGTATGCTGAGTTGCGAACCTATTTTGTGATTTGTGAATTTATGCATCAATTTTAATCTGTGATGGTCTGATCTGGTCTTGTCTGGTCACTGGATGTTTATTAAATGTTAAATATTTACTATGCAGTATGCACATAGTGTTAAATAATAGTTAAACATCAATTTTGTATTAAATAATCTATTACAAGTTAATGAGTAGAGTCAGCAGAGCTTCCGCGAGTGCAGATTGTAGAGTTTGACAACCCTGGTATTGTAGAGATTGTAGAGTTTTTCAATATTACTAATATCACTGTGTTTCCATGCTAGGTCCAACTGGATTCCGTACTGTTGAAGTTTAATACTTTACATCATTTTTGGTTTCTTTTATGCAAATTACTCAAAGATGAGGGTGTACTTGGTCCAGAGTTGCCCGAAAATACACTCGTTGACTTAGAGGGGCCAAAGTTATCTTCACAAGGCGGGTTTTTGAAGCAGCCAACTTTTGATTCTCTACCAGTGGATATTAATAAACATGTTATCATTGTTGAACTAAAGATAAAGGAAAAATTCAGTTGCTTACTATCTGAAATGGCGTGGCCTATTTTCTGTAGATGCCTGGTAAAAGGCAAGGAATTTGTTGATTACAGTTTCTGCCAGGTATTATGTCATTTTTTTTCTTCTTGTGGTTATGTTTTGTAGCATTTTAAAATACTGTTATTTCAAACAAGATTCAGCACGGTTCTTTTATATTGCTTTCATCATTTGATGGCATGCAAGTATGAAATTTTTTGGTTACTGTCCATAATTTATTAATGAACATTTTTTGTAAATGATTTATATGTCAATCTTTGCTGCTGTTTTCTGAGTTCAGGTTAAAATTAGTAATTGAGATTTCATCACAATTGGGTTTTATTTGGCTTTCCCCACTTCACTCTTTGTAATTTTATCTCTTCATCTCAATAAATTTGTTCTCTTACAAAAAAAAGTTAGCTTCTTTACTTTTGTAGTTTTGAGATCATCTAGGTTGTAGAAATATGAAGTTCGTCACCTTTATAGTTCCTTATTGTTTCAGATGACTTGTGTGCGGTTACTCGAGATTCTTCCTGTTCTTGTTGATAAACTCTGCCTATTTGGTGGAACAGAGCTTAAAAATTTCACAATGCTAGTAAAAAATAAACTGGGTGTCATATGGCTTCACAATCTCATGGAATGGGGAAAGTCATCACTAAGAGTTGTAATTGTATATTGGAAGCGAGCACTTAATTATTTACTGAATCTGTTCAAAGATTCTTGTAATGAAACTTCTGCATCAGCAATCATGACAATTGAAAATCTTATTACAAGTGGTGAGTTTATTTCTATCCTTTTGTTGTACTTGTTTCCCCCCATGATTCTGAGTTCTATGCCGTTAATATGTTTTGTTTTTGTTTTGCATTGTCAATTTAGATGGTTATACCTTGGAAGAATTGACAAAACAGGTCTCGCACCTGTCCACGTCTCTATGTAGGGAAGACTCTCTTACTTTTCAGGAGGCAAATGTGAAGCTCAAATCATCGGTATCTAAAAGCTTGCCTTTTGAAAAGAACCGTTCAAGTTCTGATATTCACTCTTCATCCATGGAGGATATAGGTGTACAAAATTTGGACTCTGAAATAATGACGGGCAGAAAAGATACTGAAACCATCGTTGTTATTTCAGATGATGAAGCTGAACCAAAAGTTTTTTCCAATGCCATTTTATCAGTTAGTGAAACAGGTCAGAACTCTGCTGGCAACATAATGCCTCATACTGCTGGTAATAGTTTATCGCCTTCTGACCATGCAATCCAAAATGTTTCGTACATGAAAACTTCCAAGGGAACGAAGGAGACCTTCCAGAAAAAGGATACTACTGAAGTTTTCAGTCTTTCTTCTCAGAAGCGAGGCTCTGGTAATTTACGTAATAATCCCGTGGTTACTCCGTATATTGATTCCAAGGGCCCAGAGAGTTGTAAGAGGGAAGCTATTTCAAAATCCAACGATAGGGTCAGTTTGATAAAAGCTTCTGTTGAAGCTGCCAGCACTAAAAATTTGAATAAAACTTCCAGTATTAAGGCTTCCAAAATTAGTGATTTTCGGGACTCTGATGAGGATCTACTAGAGACTGCATTGAACTCTGTGGGACGTACCCAATTGTATGTACCAAAGCCTACTTCAATTTTGAAAAGACAAGTTATTAAACTAAAAACTATTCATGAAAACAGATCCGGTTCTCTTCATAAGGTAGAGGACACAATGAGAAGATTCAAGCCACCAAGTTTGGATGATTGGTATAAACCTATTCTTGAAATAGATTATTTTGCAATAGTAGGTTTGTCATCTGCTAGAAAAGATGAAAACCGAACTGTTAACAAATTAAAGGAAGTTCCTGTATGTTTTCAATCAGCGGAACAGTATATGGAGATATTTCGGCCATTAGTTTTGGAGGAGTTTAAAGCGCAGCTTCAAAATTCTTTTCTTGAGATGTCTTCATGGGAAGAGATGGTTTATGGAAGCCTCTCTGTGATGTCGGTAGAGAGAATTGACGATTTTCATATTATTCGTTTTGTCCATGATGATGGTGATTCTGCAACATGCAGGAGCTTTTCAGAAAATGACTATGTTTTGCTAACGAAAGATCCTCCACAAAAATCTAATCATGATGTTCATATGGTCGGAAAGGTATACTGCTCTCTAAGTATGATTTATCTAGTGAGCTTTCTCTCTAGTCTATGAAGTCCTGCAGTTGATTGTCTTGGGCTATGCATGATAGAGTAGGTGCAAAATGTGAAGGGAAATCTCTTCATATTTGCATTGTACACTAAAATTGCTGAAAATTTGAAATCGTAACATAACTCTTTTGCAGTCCACCGCACATATGCTGGCCACTCCGGTCCGAGATGGCAATGAAAAGTTAAAACCTTTTTATCCCACTCAATTTTCACTCTCCTCTCTATTTTCTTCCTACTCAAACAAGTTTTACCTTAGTGTGTCTAACAAATAATGATATTATTTTTTTGGCAATTTTGCATATGGATCCACTTTATTCATTTATTGGCATTATCATATTTCGTTGAGAGCTTTACCTTATATGAAGAATTGTTTAATCCTACTTGGTAAGTCTCAAGTAAAAATATATTTTATTGAATTGAAATATGTTGGCAATACATCAAATATAAATATATACTAGATTATTAAACAACCAAATCCTATTAGTACTCATATATAACTAAATCCCTATCAGTTCTCATATATAACTAAATCCCTACTAGTACTCCTATACAACTGAATCCCTATACTTTAGGGATATAAAACAGAAACAGATTTTGACAGTAAGCCATGTCCATTTTGCTGATAATTGATTGCTAATCCGACGTACCATGAGTTGTTTCACTACGAATTCTAGTTACTAATTGTTGGGATTAAAGGTTAAAGAAGAATTCAGAGAAAAGGTAAAAAATTAACATTCTGAAGAAAGCTGAATATAAATTGTGTTATTTCTCACTTGACATTTCCGTCTCCCTATATTTATCAATGAGTGAGCTACAGGTAAGATCAGTTACATTCTGGTAAGACTGTTCAAAGTTATGTGCATTTGGGTTGCCTTTTTGATGAACTAAAATTAGCTGGCTCCCCAATGTGGCAAACACTTCCCTCAAGCCAAAGTGGTTTGGCTTCTCAATGCAACTTGAATAAGAGAAACCGAACAAATCTGTGTCATGCTAAAGCAGTCAATATGTGTTTGCAGGTTGAAAGGCGCGAAAAAGACTATAAAAGAAGTTTAAGTATTGTTCTCATCCGGTTCTATTTTCAAAATGGTTCTTCACGTTTAAATCAAGCTAGAAGGAATCTCACTGAACGTAGTAAATGGCATGGATGCCGAATAATGAGCATTACCCCACAAATTCGAGAATTTCATGCATTGTCATCTGTAAAACACATCCCCTTACTTCCGCTCATTTTAAATCCCGCCGAAGATTCCTTTTGTCTTGATAAATGTAAAGAAGTAGATCTCAGCAAGTTGTGCCAGTCATTGCAGCAAACTCTGCGATCATCGTTTAATGTTACTCAGCTCCAAGCAATAAGTGTTGCTATTGGAAGAGCTAAACAAAAGAAAACTGTTGAATTATCTCTTATTCAGGGTCCTCCAGGTATGTGGTCCACCCTGAGCTATCTCTTGACTTTGCAGATCTTATAATTTTTGCACTTACGTTTTTATTCAGAAGTTTGCATGTATATTATGTATATGTAGGAACTGGGAAGACACGTACTATTGTTGCAATTGTCAGCGCCCTTCTAACTTCATATCCACATAAGATGAATGTTCTAAAAAGTCCTTTAGATGAAAACATGACACAAAGTTCTTTTTCTCCCTATTCAAGACCAAAGATTAGCGAGAGTGTTGCCATTGCGAGGGCGTGGCAGGATGCAGCCATGGCTAGACAATTAAATGATGTCCAGAGTCCTTCAAAATCTTTCGAAAATTGTGCGAGACAAAGGATTCTAATCTGTGCTCAATCTAATGCTGCAGTAGATGAACTGGTATCAAGAATTTCAAGCCATGGTCTTTATGGAAGTAATGGCAAAATGTACAAACCTTATCTTGTGAGGGTTGGAAATGCTAAAACAGTCCATCCAAATTCACTACCATTCTTTATTGATACACTTGTTGATCAACGTGTAGCAGAAGAGAGGATGCATTCAAAAGACGGGAATAATGATTTGAGGGGAGTTCCATCAGCATTGCTGCGGTCTAATTTGGAGAAACTGGTCGATTCTATCAGGTTCTATGAAACAAAACGTGCTAACTTAAGGGATGGGGATTCTGATGTTAAAAGTCATATGGGGGATGACACCAAAATGTCTGATGCTGAAATTGGAATGAAGTTGAGCAAAATGTATGAACAAAAAAGACAAATATATAAAGATCTTAGTAATGTTCAAGCTCAAGAGAAGAAAGCCAATGAAGAAACCAAGACTCTTAGGAATAAGCTTCGGAAGTCTATACTAACGGAAGCTGAAATAGTGGTAACTACATTGAGTGGATGTGGTGGGGACCTTCATGGAGTTTGCTCCGAGAGAATATTATGCTCCAAGTTTCGGGGTCCATCTGAACATGCCCTCTTCGATGCTGTTATAATTGATGAAGCTGCTCAAGTATATATATCTCTGTTCTTCTATAAATAATTTGACTATAATCTTCTAGTTTCCATTTTGCCTTATGACTTGTTTCTGTTATTACAGGCTCTTGAGCCAGCTACTCTGATTCCTCTTCAGCTTTTAAAGTCAAGGGGAACCCAATGCATTATGGTAAGACTTACTAACTTAAATTTTTGAACTTCTGATATAGGGCTAGTGGTTAGACTTATGTTTGTAATTTATTCAAGGTTGGGGACCCAAAGCAGCTTCCTGCAACTGTGCTATCAAATGTTGCAAGTAAATTTCTTTATCAGTGCAGCATGTTTGAACGTTTACAAAGGGCTGGGCATCCTGTTATTATGCTTACCGAACAGGTACTTATTTTGCTTCTGGATGTGATCCTAAAATGTGCTTTAGAAACTATAAATTTTGAAGCCTCTTTGCATGACATATATTTCGGTTGATGTGAAAGAAATCGTGGTCTAAATTGGCCAATGTGAAGATTCAGTTTTTGCTAGAATGCTGAAGTCATGTGATATATGTAATTTACCTCACCTACTTAATGGGGAAATACTTTGTTGGCGTTGAATGATTGAATCAAACAATTCAGAAAATGATGAGGTGCAACTTATATCTTATATTATAGAATGATAATTAACAGAAGATAATTAAAAATAAAAAAGAAATATAATTTTGGGATAGATTTAATAAATCATAGTCCTAGAATATGGGTTTGGACTACTTGAGACTGAAAATCTTGTTTATATTATGTGATAAGTACCAGGGAAAGGAAAACTAAATCAATTCAATCAAGATATAATCATATAATATCCTAACGTATACTAATCTATTCACAATATCTCTCAACACTCCCTCTCAAGGTGGTGTGTATAGGTCATCTCAGTGGCGAAGCTAACATTAATTTACAAGGGGGCCAAATATAAAAAAATACATTTCTAAAAGTAGTATATCAAATTTAGCCGATCAGCTCAAAATTCACAGTAATTTTTACTTAATTATATAAAATGTTAATTAAAGCATAACAAAAAAATAAAAGCCAATGATAGTTCTTTAGGAAAGTTGAGTTTAATGACGCTTCAAAGAGTCAAATTCATTTATAATTGACTCTGGCTAACAATGTCTTTTGCAAGAAACTCGTTGTCCAGTTTGTTTGAGTCTTTTCTTAATAACTTTTATTGCTAACAAAGCTCTGTATGTAAACTTATAGGTATGCAAGGGACTCAAACCAATAGGAATAGATTTACCAATCAAGTGATCATTTTTTTACTTTACTATTTTTACAATTTTTTTGCAAATAAACTTATTTGAGGTAGTTAAATATATATTATTGGGGTAGCTAAATATAAAAATATAAACTTATTTTACTATTTTGGGTAGCCAAGGTCACTCCATCCCAACACTAGGCTTCGCCCCTGCATCATATCAATCCATACTGTCACGTATTTAAGTTATTTGAGGACTTTAGAGGCTTAGTAAAGATATCGGCAACTTGATCATTGGAATTGACAAAGGAGGTTCTTATAATTACTTTAAGAATCTTTTCTTAGAAAGTTAAAGTCAACTACTCAACCTCTATATGCTCTGTTCTCTCGTGAAAAACGACATTGGTAGAGAAGTGCAAGGCTTACTGGTTATTGTACACAAGTTTGGTCCGGCCAATTTCATAAAAATGAAGTTCTTGCAGTAAGTGCTTCAACTACAAAAGCTTACTTGTGTCATGAGTTATAACTCTAGTACCATATTAGGTTTTTTATATTGAGCCTAACTCTTCCTTACTAAACCGACTTGTAAAATGAGGGATGTCTCTTATAAACATATTTATATCTCATCTAATGCGTGACTCTCAACACAGTGACACACCCCTTCATGCCCAAGACTTGACATCAACATGACCCGAGTGGCCCAACGGATCTTGAATATGCTTTGATACCAACTTGAGACTGTCAATCTTGTCTATATTATGTGAGGAAAATGTGCGCGCACGCATGCACATACATATATATACAGATGAGCCGCCTATTCAATCCCAAGAATTAGGGAATAAATCAACTAAGAAATGAAAACTAAATCAGTGCAATCAAGCCATATTCACACAATATCCTAACTCACAATATCTCAACAACTGGTCTAACTCATATCCAAAAAACTAACTTGTGAGGCCAGGCCATCGTAAGAATTCCTGTGAACTCAATGCTACTTTTACTGAATTCAATTGTATTTGTAGACCACAAAGTCATTCATGCTTTTGATAGTGTTTAATAACAAACCACTTTTCCTAAAACCCTTACAACTTATACTTTGCACCTCATGATTCTTAAAGTCGTCTTGTTCTATTTAATCAATAGCGGCGTTGCATAGCGGCCCCTAGGAGCTATGTGAAATTCGTTCTATTTGTTGAGTTGCAGCGTTGCATAGCCAGTATCTAAATATTAGCTTTTATTTGTGTATGGTACTATGGTATAAATATCTTGTATTGTACTTTCCTGAAATTTCGACATGGCGGACACACTGCTACCCGCTATCCACTACCTGCTATCCTGCAATAGTGTTTTGAGACTGGCCACTACACTGTTATCCACCATTGACTACATAGGTCTTGTTCTTATATATTTTCGTCATTTTTGTGCAGAGGGTTATATTTTTATTCTACTCTCTTTTATGTTAAAAAGCTGAATTCCTTCCCTTTGATTTTCTCACAATGGCAGTATAGAATGCATCCCGAGATATGCAAGTTTCCTTCGTTGCATTTCTATGACAACAAATTACTAAATGGTAGTCAAATGTCTAGCAAATCAGCACCATTTCATCAGACCGAGGGTCTTAGGCCTTATGTATTCTATGATATTATTGATGGGCGGGAAGCTCGTGGGAAAAACTCTGGTGCCATGTCGCTTTGTAATGAACATGAAGCTGATGCTGCAGTTGAAATACTTAGATTTTTCAAGAAAAGGTACCAATGTACTCTCTCTCTCTCTTCTCTCTTATCTTTATGTTTATTATGATGATTGCTTACAAAACTCTATATCAATGCCTCCTAAGGTACCCAGCTGAATTTATTGGTGGAAGAATTGGCATTATTACTCCATACAAGTGTCAACTTTCTCTTCTGCGATCTCGTTTTCTTAATGCATTTGGATCTTCAACCATAGCCGACATTGAATTTAACACTGTGGATGGTTTCCAAGGTAGAGAGGTGGATATATTGTTACTTTCTACTGTAAGAGCAGCTCATTCAAGTACTGCTGCATCTGAAATAAACTCTAGCTCTATTGGATTTGTTGCTGATGTAAGACGGATGAATGTTGCCTTGACAAGGCCCAAGTTATCACTTTGGATTTTGGGTAATGCAAGAACTTTACAGACAAACCATAACTGGGCAGCTCTTGTTAAAGATGCTAAAGAAAGAAACTTGATAATGACAGCTAAGATGCCGTATCATTCAATGTTCAAAACATCTAAAAATAATTGTGTGTTTGAAAATTCTGATAATCATGCAAAACCATCGAAGCATGAGAAGAAGGTTAAGGATAGTGGCCACTATGTACCAAAAAAATTGGTTAACGAGAGTTATACCTCTGAGGGGGAAAAGAAATGTGTTTCTGAAGTCAAGGACATGAATAAGGGGAGGCGGGATGAGAATGATTTTTCAGTTTTGGGAAAAAATGCTCTATCCAAGGGAAGAGATTCCAAAAATAAGCATATTTCCATAAAGAAGGATACAACATGTCTAGATGGAGGAAGAGAAGGGAAGTATAAAATGAAGATTAGCTCGGGAAAGACACCATCGAGTAAAAGGCAATCAAAATTTCTAAATTCAAGGAATGGTTTAGACCATCGGATGGAAAAAACAGGTGGTGGACACGAGGCATCAAAACTTTCAGAATCAGAAAAGCTGGCTACGTATTCCACAGGGGATAGGAGCAGTTCTATAGAAGTTTCTGCTTCATCAACAAAAGGATGTCACATAGAGAGAAAGGCAGATAATCAAGGTAGAGTTTCTAATCAAAGTTTGGTTGCTGAAGTTTCAAAAAGGAAACAGCAGCGTGAAGCTGTTGATGCTATTCTTAACTCATGTTTGATATCTACGAAGAAAGATGAGAGACCGACAAAAGCTTCCGCAAAAAGGTCTTTGTCCTCATCTGTTGCTAACAAAAGTATGAAACCACCTAAGAAAAGAAGTGGTAAACTTTCTTATCTATGCTTACTAATTTTGATAATATCTGATGCTGTTTCCCTTTAGTTGATGTGAATGTGATGATGCCATGAAAACAATATTGTTGGAGCCTTGATAACAGATATTAAGTCTTTCTGTTTTTTTCTTCCTAGCTTTACTTAGAATCAAGAAGGGAAAATAAAATCGTAATTCTTGTAACCTAACTCCTAACACAATTATATTAATATTCTATAAAATTCATATAACTTATATACTTATAAAGTATGTGAAATAATACTCTCCAAGTCATTTGGGCCAAGGTGTTTAAGCCAAGAAATAATACTTTCTTGATTAAAAGGAGTTTGGGCTATATGTCTCTGTTGAAGTTAAAGAAAGGATAGAAAGAATAAAGACTAAAATATGATTATATTGATGCTGATGAGGATACAAAAATATTAAGCAGTAACCCCTTATTTATAGGGATACAAGACTCTAATTCTATTAAAATAGGGAACTCTAATTCTATTAAGTCTTAAGCAATAGTGTAAGATAGGAAGCTAATCATTCGAGATAAACCAAGATACTCTAGTATAATACCAAGATATTATAAGATATTTCATATGTTCTAACACTCCCTCGAGCTAAAGTTTACTAAGCTTGAAGTTGTTACAAATAAACCACATAATAGCAGCTTAGCTGTGGGGCTAACAACACGAAAGAACCAAAAACACCCAGTGAAAGAGAACCACAAACGTGCAGAAAAGAACCAGCATCACCCAAGGAATTAAAATCTGCAATGAACTAGCAGTACCATATGCGAAATATGTAAATTGTAGTGAAGATTACTTATCCCTCGAAGTGTCAACAATAGTTGCAATTTATTATACTGCAAAAATTTATAACATTCTTTCTTCAGATTGCAAATAAAAAATGGTTGTGTTTTTTTTATAAGCAAACATTAAGAGTAGTAAAAGCTGGTTATGTGCTTGTTTGCATATCCCCCTAAATTTGAGACTTTTTCAGTGAGACCTGGTGAATGAGCACGGGATTATGGAAGAAGCAATTTTTCTTTGAGGATTAAGGCTGAAGCTTTATTTCCAATCCTGTTGCGATCACCTTTGACATGGCACTTGGATGATGATTTTCTTGCTGCTCGATGGATGCGTTTCCATCAATGATCTAATGGTGAGTGGATTTTTATTTCTGTAACATGAAATCACTGATGGATGCTGACTAAAATGAGAAACTATAGGTATTTGTATATATGGAGGCAGAATTGTGTAAATACAAGAAATTTTGTTCATAATGGGATAACTGTATCCTTTTTTGTTCATCTAACTATATAAAGGCAATCGCTTTTTCTGTGACTTTTTCTTCTTCCTAATTTACCCTTTACCCTTTAGTAACTCTTATAATGCAATACAATAACTTGTTTAACCCCCTTTTAAAACAGGAACTGCATTTTTGGGGAAATAAAAATTACTCCTGTGTAGAATTGTGTTTCATATTTATTTTATGTATGAATTAATGGTGTAATAGTCACGTAATACATGTGAATACACTTTTCCGCAATAAAAAAGGACAAGCAGATACAATAGTTCCAGATTGAAAGCTACTAATGAATAAATGGAATTGACTGCATTATACAACTTTTTCTTTATTTTACATGTGAAAATTAAGATATTCTGATTCATTTAACCGATGACTCTGTTCATCTAATCCAAGTGCATAAGATATTACAAATGAAGGATTCCAATGACTGCATCATACAACTTTTTCTTTATTTTACATGTGAAAATTAAGATATTCTTATTCATTTAACCGATGACTCTGTTCATCTAATCCAAGTGCATAAGATATTACAAATGAAGGATTCCAATGACTGCATCATACAACTTTTTCTTTATTTTACATGTGAAAATTAAGATATTCTTATTCATTTAACCGATGACTCTGTTCATCTAATCCAAGTGCATAAGATATTACAAATGAAGGATTCCAATTTCTTTTTATAATATAATAGAAGAAGGTGAATTTTTTTTTGGCTAAGATTAATAGTTTGATAAAATGATATTTTTATATTGGAATAATATGTGAAGAATCTTGTAATGATTTTTTCATTTGGTTAGAAAAATAAAGTTTAATTAAAATAAAAACTGTAAAATATAATAAATTAGTGGTTTAATTATAATTTTAGTTATTCTATTTGTATTAATTTATGAAATTAATTTCTTTATTTTAAAAGTCGACAATTTTGATTCTTTTATAATACAATATTGTAGAGTAATTAACACCTATAAGTAAAATAAAATACTGTAAAAATTTAATTTTCAATTTTAAATTTTTTCATATTTTTAATTTAATTATTACAGAATTCAATATCACGTTATTTAAAAAATGTTAATTTAACTTGATTTAAATCGTGTTTCCAATATCCATGAATGAGGCTCACTTGAGCCTCCAATTTCGCAAAGGGCTTTGCTGAAACGGGCCGGGTTTCGAAAAATAACACGTTTCTTTAAAAGAAGAAAAAATATCCGCAAAGAAACAGATGATGAGGGCGAAAATATGCAGGGAGAAGAAGACTTGGCGGCGCTAAGTTTGTGTCAATGCTGTAACCTAACAGTCAAAAGGATAGACTTTCCCTGTAGTATGCCGGAACCCCCAAAATATCTCTTATCAGATCTTAAATTTGATTAGCTAAATTATCGGATTCAATAATTAGATTCTGAAATTCGATGGTACTTTCATATTATTCTTTATAATTTAAAATTTTCTAAAACTGTATTTCTTCTAAATCCACGTTAAAATTTCATTTTTTAATTTATCAACTCTTAATTATCATCAGAATAGTTTAGTGTTTATGTTATCTATACAATATAATAAAGAAAATATGATATTTTGGTAAGTTTGACATGTATCACTTAAATAGAGTGTCTAAACAAAAATAAAGATTTTTTTTAATAAAAATAATTTAGAAGAAACAAAAATACATCGTGCAGATTTGTTGAAAGAAAAAAATAAAACTTTCATTATATTACGATTCGGTTATTTGAGGTGTGCGTTGAGAATTTATTGGTCAATTAAAAGATAAGAAGAAAATTTATTTATTCAGAGTAAAAATCACTACTTTTTATTGAGTTGAAAATTTATTTATGAATTAAAAATAAAATACAATCAATTGCAACCAGATTTGACAGTTTTTCAAAAGTAACTGTTTTTCAAGCACTACTTTAGCAACGACCGCTACCAACTTTTACTCAACATTATATAAATTTAATAAAAAAATTTATTTTATTTTACGAATTGTTTTCGGCGCCTCCTTTATACTTTTCTTATTCTTTCGCCGTTCTATAATCTCCCATTTTCGGTGCCTCCTTTATAATATGATCCATATTATCCTGTCTATACACATTTTCCTTTTAATTTTCTTTTACCAAATATTTCTTATTCATTGTGTTTATCATCGTGCGATGTCTAAAACAAAAAATAGATTTTGTTGCTTCAATTTCTCCAGGAGTCATGGAATTTGATTGTTAGAGTTGTGAGATTGTGATTTATGTCTGATCTAAATGTCAGACATAGATTTTATGCAATGAAAATGATAGTGAAGGATGACAATGTTTAATTCTTTCTTTTGTAAATTCAAAGTTTTAAATTATACACAAATTGATTTTGTTATGTTATTAATTTAACAAATTTGTATTTCATATTTTTAGGAATCTCTTATTTCGCAATTTGAGACTAATATTCGTAAGTGAGATATATACAATTTCGTTCTTTTGGTGTTGGGTCTAACTCTGGAGCACATAAAACAACAATCGAACATCCGTTCAAATTGAATCTGCAAAATGGTACAGTGGTCCGAGAATTTGAAAACAGTGGTAGAGACTAGCTGTACTCATTCATTTCATTACCATACATTTGAAATGTTGATATGAATTACTTCGATTGGTAAATTTATTTTAATTTGCCACTATTATTTTATTTTAATTATTCACATTCTAAGACAAGACAAAGTTTACGAAAGGAACGATGTAGTACAAAATTTAAAGTTATTGAGTTAGAGTCAAGTGAGTGAAGCTTTTTGTGACACCCTGATTTTTAACGGCGCGAGTGTAATTTTTTTTTTCAAAACAAATTCATAAAATACTTTTGGATGAGATATTAAGTCGTAACACAACGACAAAAGTCATCAATATTTACAAGTAGCGGAAATAGTTTTTGAAACAAAAATTCAGACTATTTAAACAGCAAAATACACCAGGGCTATGAGACATATCCGACATAGCTCATACCACTGCGGTATTCTCGCCAAGAATCTCGACTTTCTCCATGTCACATAAAAAAGGGGAACATGACCCATCAAAATAAAAGTTAAGATGACAATATAAGATATATGTAAAATCATCCAATTTGAAATAAATACAACCACAAAAGAAAGACATCTAGCCCCTATACAACCATCTAATCTGATCATGCTACAAAAACTATAAAACCTGAGTGATCTCCACGCGCCTTGCAAGATCCTCCTGACACAACTTTGGTCAGGTATGACTAACGGCCTTCCCGTCGCCAGGGTACTAACCGAAATTAACAAATATCACATATCATTTAAATTTCAAATGCACCAAATAACCTTTCAACTTAGCATACACCTTGAAAGGGTTTTCATATGCCAAACATGCATAATCAAAGTTGAAAAATGAAGTTTTTAACAAAACTGCACTGTCGTATTCGAATACAACAAACTCGTATTCGAATACAGTGCTAAGTCATAATTCAGTAGCAAAAATCATTCTGTCGTATTTGAATACAGTCGTATTCGAATACAAGTGCGAAATCATAAGACAATAGCAAAATTTGTGCTGTCGTATTCCAACACAGTCCTGTCGTATTCGAATACAACTGTGAAAAATGCAGATTTCAGTTTTAAAAACTTTTCGAAATCATTCAACACTTATAACATAAAATCAATCATCACACTTAACAATTACGGAAAATCACAACAACAACTGAATATGTATATACAATCATCACAATTTATCAAACATGACTCGTGTGCCAAGAACCCTAATGCAATGCATATATGCCAAAATGCATGATTCTAGAATTCTAACCAAAATCCTCCTTAAAGGGGCGTAAATCATAATTGTACCGCCTATCACAAACCAATACTAATTAACGAGTTGTCACCTATCACGGGTCAACACGATTTACTAAAAAACGTAAATCGTAAATATACCGCCTATCACAGACCAATATTATTTATCGAGGTGTCACATATCACAGGTCAGCACGATTTACTAAAAAGCGTAAATCGTAAATGTACTGCATATCACAAACCAGTACTATTTACCGATGTGCCACCTATCACAGGTCAATACGATTTACTAAAAAACGTAAATCATAAATGTACCGCCTATTACAGACCAATACTATTTACTGAGATGCCACCTATCACAGGTCAACACGATTTACTAAAAATGTGCAGTATATCACGGACCTATACGACACAAAAATCCCCGCAAGGATAAGATGAACCAACGAATCACATGACATCATATCGTGGCCCATCACGATCACCACTATCACCTTGGCCCCATCGCGGTCACTATGTACATTAAAATGCATGATCATACTCTGACTCTTTTCACAATAATCATTAAGTAAATGCAGATATTAAAAAATTATCCGTTTTTAATACTCAATTATCACTAATGATTTTTTAAATTACCACATAGCATACTCAAACATATTTTCAAATTCAATCCATAATTCACACCAAATCATATCAATTCATTTTTCCACAAAATCCACACATAAAACACATCTAAAAAATTCATAATATTAATTATGAACACATTAATCACACCAACATATGAATCACTACAAACCACACCTCAAACACATCAAATTCAAATTCCACAATTTCACCCATAAAACACATTAAATTCATTTTCCACAAATCTACACATCAAACATATAAAATTTATTTTCCACAAATTCACATATAAGGTCCTAAATGCAAACTAAAAGTTTGGAATCAACCCTTACCTTAGTTACCGTTTTTTCATCCGTTTCCGCTACCGCGCTCAAGTACGGTGAAAAATCTCGCTCGCGTCGTCACTTCAAAACTTAGCCCCCAAGCACCGTAGTGCAGAGAGGAGCAACTTTCCCTTCTGTTACTTTTCGAATGGAAGCTTAGATCTAGAAGATAAATAGATGTTCGTGTGTGTGTGGTTTTGAAAACCACCAACACTTTTTCTTTGAAACCGATAAAGAAGAAGAAAAGGAGAAGGCGAGGTGCAACAGGGAAAAACATTCTTCTTTTTCACCCACCAACACTTTGGTTTCTTTTCTTGAAGCAAAAGAAAGAAAAAGAAAGAAGAAGGAAGAAGGAAGAAGAAGGAGGCGTGAAGCAGGGAATGTTTACGTTCCCCTCCTTTCTTGGCTTCATCTATATATAACATATATATAATTAACTAATTAAAACCAACCAACCAAACAAATATCTAACTTTATAGATATTTTATAAAAACATCATTATACATCCCTTCCCAAACTACTTTAATAAAAATATCAACTCTCGCCGCAACTCATTTGACAGATAAATTTTTCAGCAACAAGTGACATTTTTTAAAAAGTTTGTCCGGTATTACATTCTTCGTAACATAATTAAATTATTTTTCGACAAATAATTTTAATCAGATTTCCAAAAATATATTTTTGGCATTTAATTCACAAAATACCAAAAAACTGGGATAAAGTTTAAGAAATTCAACACAAAATACCCTAAAATTGTATAATTTATGATTTAAAATTAAGAGTCTTATACTTTTTATACTATATAAATTTTTCCAATGTTAAATAACTTTTTCTATTAATTATTCACTAATTTCAAAACCTCTTTAAATTTTTAATGAAGATTACATAAATTTAATTAAAAAAATCTTTAGTTTATGCATTATTGTTGTGTTTATCTTTATGCGATGTCTAATAAAAATTGTATATATTGCGATGTCTAATAAAAATTGTATATATTGGATATGCATGTACTCCAACATTTATGTGTACTCCAACATTTATGTAATCAACTGTATCAACAGAAAATCCACAGTGGCCGCTATTGAATTAGTAGCTCAAGACTGCATAGAACTTATTTCTGGTTTGTACCGTGTGTCTGTTAATTTTGTAAGGAGGGAATATAACTCCAAAGCTCATAACTTAGCCTCTCTGGCAAAAGTGGTAGGGAATATAGCAGTTAATCCTGATGTTGTATTTCCTTTGTTGAATTGCTTGCAACTATTGTTTAATGAAATGTTTCTTAACTTCAAAATAAAATAAAATATTGGTTGGTTTGGACCAAACTTGTAGAGCACAATTATCTACTTACGATCATATGTTTTGAAGCTGAATTGGTGGAACAATGCAGATTTGTGTGTATTTGATAGGAGATCTGCATGTTATGAAAAGTTGGGGTCAATTTCATCTTTGATTGAGGAAAAACATGTTACTTGTTTAATATGCTATTGTTTATAGTACGACACAGTTACATTATACTTCATCCGTGGTGTAATAATTAAATTATTTGATTATTTTACATATATTAAGAAAAATGTATAAATGAAGAGAATAATATTTTTATCAAAATTATTTTTGTTAGCTATTGATACATTATTAATGTCATAAATATATAGTGAGAGATATTGTATTGAAAGTGACGCAAATAATATTAATTAAATGATATATTTGAAAAAAATTGCATTGAAAATAGAAAGAATTATTTACATAGGAACAATTTTTTACAAGTTAGTCATTTATTTAATGAGTACGCACCAGCCATGTAAATAGTACTGAGTTAATATCAACCATTGACTGATAGTGAGTGATTTAAATCTTGAATGCATAACCTTTATTTCTTTCAGTTATACTATATATTTAAACTATTTTATTTAAAATTTTATTGAATTAAAAAGAAAATTAAATGTGAAACACAGAGAAACAGACACTACTTGCTTGTCTGCAAAGCTAGCTATTCCTAATAATTATAATTACAAGATAGATGGTTGTCTTACAAACCGAAGACAATCCAATTCCTAACATATTTACATAATAATACAAAAATTCTAAATTCCCATTTGCTTGCCCTGAATCCCCTCTTTTCTAATTTAAACGACGGGTCTCATTTACATGCATCCCTAGCTAGAACAAAATGTGTTCTTTTTGTATACAAAGATTATTATGAATGACAAATAATGAAAACTTAAACTTGATCTGTTGCTAGGCGTAGCTGGCTGGATAACAGATTAAATATGCCCCCTGCATTTACATCGAAACAAACTATGTTTCAAATTATAGTGTCATCTTGTCTATTTACTATACACACTCAAGGATTTTCCTCTGTTGCCGTTGATGGACTTGGTGGACTCATTGAGCTTCCTGAATTTAAAAGCCTTGGGTCGCTCATCACATCCTGCAAAATCAATCATCTCAAAAGTTGTCTTCTATATATATAATGTGATTTAATTAAGCAATATTAATTATTTAACTCACTAATGGTGAGGTGCATATGCATTACATTTATCAGCAAATTAAATTAAATAAAATATGAAGAAAGGAACCTGTTGCACAGAAGGTTCACTGTGGTTGGGGGAAGGCTCCGCACTACTACTACAACTACTAATGCCTCCTCCTAAAATGATGGGACCCATATTTTCTTCAGCAAACTCTCTGAGTTTAAAAAGTTGTGGCAACACTACTTTGGCAAGATCTGGGCGATCTTTTCGCCTGAGTTGTGCACAGTCGAGTGCTATTTTGGCAAGGGAGAGTGCTTGTTCAAGAGGCCAGTCAGAGGGAGAGAGAGATGGGTCAAGCATTTCCTCAAACTTGTCATTCTCTATAGACTGCTCAGCATGGTGAGCAAGTCCCATTGGATGCCTTCCTGTCAATAACTGTAGAAATATGATCCCCAAAGAATAAACATCCGACTTAACACCTAGCATTCCTGTTTGCTGATACTCAGGATCAATATAACAGAATGTTCCAGCTGCTGAAGTCATGCAACACTGTGTTACATTTTCAGCCACCACAGGGACCAGCATTGCCAACCCAACATCACTAATCTTACATACATAGTTCTGGTCCAGCAAAATGTTGCCAGGTTTCAAATCACGGTGCACCAAAGGTTCAGGCTTGGTCTGATGTAGGAATAGCAAGCCGGTTGCTATATCTGCAGCAATCCGGAACCTCAGTTGCCAAGACAGAACCCTACCACCATTCTTTTTTCGAGACAAACAATCTTCTAAGCTTCCATTCGCCATATACTCGTAAACCAATATGCCATATTCCGGACACGCTCCTAAAAGAAGCACCAAGTTTGGGTGGCGTATACAACTCAGTATGTCAACCTGAGGATAATATATATATATATATTTATTTTAGATTAGATTCCGCTAAGTTATATATAGTTGTGTTGTGTGTGATGGAAACATATGCCATGCTCATGCTGTCAAATTAATTAATATAAAGTAGTATATAATTCAATTACTCATGTCCACTCTTTGAATATCACCTCTTGCTGAAACTGCGATTTCCCTTGAGCTGCATCTGGACGTAAGACCTTGACAGCCACTGGAGTGTGATCAAGGTAACATTTATAAACAGGGCCATAACCACCTTCCCCAATTTTTTGTTTTTCAGAAAACGAGTCCGTAGCTGCTTCAATCTCCTCAATACTGTATCTCCTATATCTTACATCAGTTTGGGCTAAATTATCCAATAGCATCCTCAGTTCCTTGGCTTCTTTAAGAGATTTAACTTCAACACTTGATCTTCTATGTAATTCCACGTTTGCAATTTTTCTAGCTGCTTCAGCTGCTTCCATGGCAGCCTTACTTCTTGTTTTCTCTTTCTCTGCATTTGCTAGCGCAGCTTCTTGGGCCAATTGTACCTCTTCTAATTTTTTTTCTTCCTCAATTTTCCAGTGGCTCATCTCCATTAACTATATAGCAAATAGAGGAGTAGTATTAACAATAATTAGTAACACATTGAATCTAATCTAATCTATAAGGAAAAAGAAAAAAAAAGAACTACGAGATTTTACCTTATGTTGTGCAGTAAGTGCTTCTCTGCATGCTGCATTGTACATTTCCATCGTTTGTTTTAACTCAAGCTTTAGCCTCCTCATATCAGCTTCTATTTCATCCTAATTAAATAAGTGGTTTAGCAAAAGGAAGTGGATACCTACCTTTAGTGGTCGATCGGGTACTAATTGATTCTAGCTACAATTGTTTGGGCTTAAATATATGTTAATTATGAAGTGCAGTGCTCACCATGTTGTGAGATGAATATGAACACGATGTTCTGCTGCTTTCCTCTGAAAAAGATGTATCTGGTGAACTGGGGTCAATGAACTTGAGTCCGATTCGGTTGGATCCAAAGCTACGATCTGAACTGGTAGAAACTCGTGAAGTTCGACCTGAGTCAATGTAGTCGTATAAAGAGGACGAACAAGCACTGCTTGGCCTCCCAGAACTTACGAATGATATGTCTGTATCTGATTCTGCGAAGTCTATGCATAACATTCCACTGGTGCCTCTTCCTCGTCTTCCAAATGGCGACCTGCTCCATTCAACCACGGTATCAGTAAATAATGAATTATCAGGTTGTTAGAGTTTGTTATTACTCTACTACTTGTTGTATACTATAAAAGTATAAGACTTACTTGGTAGATTCATCCTGACAGTTGTGTGGTTTCATTGACGTCCTGTCTGCAGCATACATATATATACATGTGATCAAATTAAACACGATTATTTATTTATTTAATTGAATTGCATGCAATACATAACTATTATATAGCTTAATTCATTCTTTTAATTTACAGAAACAAATTAACAAACAAACCTCTCAAATTCATACGCCTAGAGCATATCTGATCTACAGGTTGATTTACATCCTGATTTAGATTGTTAGGTATAATATGAATGAGAAGTGGGGAAGTATGTGGAGTTGGACGGGAAGCATTCCGAACTGAGGAGATTTTTCCCTTAGATATCACATAAACAGTACAGAAATCCGGTGCCCCCTTTGATATGCTGCTTGGCGTACTTGACGACTTAAATCTGCAAACACACAAAATAAGCCGCTACGCCACTACCGCAGTCAAGTTTAAGAAATGATTGTAACTAATAATTTGCTTTAGAGATAGAGCACCTTACTCACCTAATAAATGTATGCCTTGATGCACCAACCACCAAGTTCTCAATTGCAGCGTAAGAGACATATTCGGTTATTGCTTTCCCAACATCAGTGTCTTCAAGTAAGACATCAAGGCATTGTATCTAACACAAAAAGAAAGCAATTAATTAATTAATTAATTAATTAATTAATGTTGTTGACATTTTATACATTGTTTTTTGACAGAATTTTATTATTAATATATGGAAGCTAAACTAATTAATAAAGGAGGAAATAAAGTTGTGATCAGACCTACATCTTTGCGTGTGCAATAGCAATGGAAGGTAAGAAAGAGATCCTTTGTGGCGTTATCAAGTTGGTGTCTATGTGGAGATGCAGCTGAAGTACTGTTGACGTTACATACAATGGCCTCGCTACCTCCTGCATTTCATTGATATTTAAAATTCAAATAAATATAGCATGAATTGAATGCAGATGATTTAATTATTATCATTATTATTATTACTGGAAGCAGCAACGGAGGATGTGGCGCGGGAAACGTGGATCAGAATAACGGTTTGGCCTTTGGTGACAAGAGTATCAGCGGCCCATTTAAGAGCGTATTGGCTTTCTTT
>NC_021160.2:54276988-54323486 GCF_000331145.2 Cicer arietinum
CCTACAGCAACTGCCACCAATCCATTTCCTCCTCCCTTTCTAATCCCCGACATTTCTTCTTCTTAATTAATTCTCTCCTCTCCTCTCATCTCTTCACCCACAATCCTCTTTAATTTTTTATTTTTTATTTTCTCTGGTACTGCCATAATAAACATACATCCTATTAAGTAACAAACTGTTGTACAAAATAGTTTTTAACAGAATGTTCAATCAATTTATAGAAAATTATCCCTAATTTATGCCCAATCAATCAAACTTTTCTTTTCTTGTCTTATTAGTTAAACGGCAACACAGCTAGCACCAGAAAAAATAAAAAAGTGCCCATAAGTCATAATAGACCAATTTTTATTTATTTTTGGTTATAAATAATAGATCACTTCTACTGGCCTCCCTAATGGACCAACTGTCGATGATTAATTTTCTACCAGCCCGCTATGTTTTTTATTACATAATAATATTAATAATAATAATAATAATAATAATAATAATAATTATTATTATTATTATTATTATTGTTTATGATTAATTTTCACTTGTGCATGGTCTGATTAATTTTATAATTTTATTGTTTATGATTAAGCATGGTTATTATTCAAAGCATGGTTATGTAACTTGTGCAAGTGAAAATTAGACACAAAATTGATCTGATTAATTTAATTTTGTTGTAAGTACCGTTATTGTTAGAATACAGAAGGACAATAGAAGCAAGCACACTAAAATCAGAAAAATAGAGAAGAAGAAATGGGAGAGTGGATAATATTTATTTCTTGCAATACAATACTGCACGTTTCTTACATATTTAGACATAAAACATGGTAAAAAAAAACACAGCACATACTTCGCTGATGTCGTGAGACATTTTTTCACTTGCACAAGTTACATAACCATGCTTTGAATAATAAAAAATTACCAACTAAAAAAGAATGATTACACTCATAAACAATAAAGTATTCTAGTAAAGCTTTATGAGTATAGTCAACGCTCCTCCTTAAAAAATTTCTTGAAGACTCCTAGCTTGCTTCTTAGCTCCAAGAACTTGGCACTGGGAAGTGCCTTAGTCAAAATATCTTCCAATTGTTCATAACTGCAATGCAACAATTGAACATCTGCATTCTTTTCGGCTTCTCTTATAGCATAGAATTTGACATTGATATATTTTTTTCTTCCATGTTGAATTGGATTCTTGGCCATTGAAATGACTGGTTTGTTGTGACACCATATATAATACAATAGGTTCTAGTTGCACATGATTCAGATTGGCCAAATACGGTTTTAATCCAAATAGCTTGATTCAAAGTAGTTGCTGCAATCTGAGCATTGAGTTCCATAAAAACACTTCACTCCCGAGTGAAAAAACACATTGAGTTGTGCTCTTAGAATCATCAACAAATCCAGCCCACTCACTATCAACAAAGCCTTCAAGATTTCCATCACTTTATTTTGTACCAAATACTAAAATTAGTATTACCTTTTAAGTCGTTAGTTGCAGATAGGGCACGGAAAATATATAATTAATTAGATCATATTAATAAATTGAATTACATTGCATCATAAAAAACCAAATCAATTAAATGGTGCATGAATTAAACCATTATAGTCAATATATAAAATTTCTATTAAAATTTAAGTGCCGATTATATCTTGCTTGTTTATTTTAAGAATCAATAAAAAAACATTTTTGAAATTTCGAAAATTTCAAAAGATTCACATAGTCATTTAACATCAAAGAAAACATCCGGACAATTTTTCATAGATAAATTTGCAAGTCAAACACAACTACAACACATTTTACAAACAGACAGACATTGTAAACGGTAAACAAACGTAAAATAAATAACAAAAGACGCACATAGACAATAAACTCTAATTTTTGCTATAAATAAATTACGAGTCTTACATTTTCTCATTTTTATTTCTCCTTTTTTTTTAGATGCATGATGCACGTATATACATCATTTTCTAAAGTTGAATGCAAACATGAAACCACTTTCTCCTTCTTCATTGTCTCCTCCCCATGTTGCTTGATTTGAGCTATTGTGTGATTAACTCTCAAAGGTGGAATTTTCTTGTCTTGATTTACATACCCCCATAAGGGAAAAAAAACTTTAGATGACTTCATTTTGACAACCCATATGTTATAATTTTATCCATAAAATCGAGGATTAAAAAAAAACATTGTTGTTTAAATTCATTTGATTACTCGTTTAAGGTCTCTTTGATGGACATAGTAAAAGATACGATAGAATATGAATATGATATATTTATTATATTTTATCTCCATCTAGTATTTAATGAAATGATTTTATAGGATAAGGTATTCACGAATTTAATGTCATGTGAGATATTTTGTCACTTACACAAGTTACATAACCATGCTTTTGAATAGTAAATTGATAACAAACTTGTTCTACTATATTTTTCTGTATAATCATGCGTCAACCTGGTAACCACCTAACCTACATGTTGTAAGAAGACTCCTAGTAAAAGTAATCATTACGTAAGTATTTTTTAACTTATGTCTTGTATTAAAAACATGGCCAGTTCCCTTTTTATTTATCGATAAAAGTACTAAAATAATATTTTCATTGGTAAAATATTTTTATTTGGTTTATGTGTAAAAATAATTAAAAAATGAAAATATTTTAAATTTTGAATTCGATAGACAATTTTATCGTTTTCAAATTTTAAAACATCTATGATTTCAACAAAAATTTTTATTTAAGTTATTGGATGGTTTGAGGTTTAATTTACATTTGAATAATATTTTTCTAAGCAAAGATATTAAATTTGATTATTTGATAATCAAATTAATTTTGCAAAAAAATGATTATTGACAAATATTTTATTAGTCCTAACTTATGATTATATTTATCTGCGAGTTGAGTTTCTATGAGATTAAATATTTCTACTAAAGTAAATTTGAAAGTAATTGATATGATTATTGTTGAGACAAACTCCATATTTAAAATTTTGATGAAAATAAAAAAAGGTTAATTAAGAAAGTTAATTATGATTCTAAATTGTTATGTTAATTTAACTTGTACTTTTAAGTGAATTTAATTAAGAACAAAATCAAGCAAAGCAGAAAAGACAGCAACGAGAACATTCTGCATAAAAACAGAGAATGATCTCCAGTTTCAAGAATGATCATCACAACATATTGACCCATCATTCTCCACCTCTTTAACAAAGATTCTGCCTCGGAATTTCATTCAAATAGAATCAGTACATGGCAAGGAACAATTAAGATTCATCCCAGCTCAAAAAGGATATCAGATCACTAAAATAAAAGGACTTGAAACAGTCACATTAAAACAGTTTGGAACTCTAAAATCAAAATGTCAAGAAAGTTTGGTCAACCTTGATATATGATAAGACATTACAAAGGACATCTAGAATGATCAAAACAGGAACTCCATATTGATCATCAAATCTCCAGAAAGATCAAAATGACAGATCCAGATTGATAATCAATCTCCATTTTTTGCATAACTCCAGCAACAGTCTGTTCTCTTCTGCAATGGCTTATAATCTTTCTCCAAACTTCTTTTGGCTACATTCAAGACTCAAGATCGAAACTGCACCATCCAAGATTAAGGGAGAAACTTCAAAGACTTTTTAACTAGAAGACAAAACTGATTTAAAAGCTGTAACAGAATAGTCAAAGCAGTTTTAAATCAATTCAAGGCTGGGTTATTTTTATTCTGAAATATTGGTTTCAGTCAAAAATACATAGCACTACCAACAACTCTTTTTGACCTTCATTAAATGCTTCTAAAGCCTATAAATAGAAGGCCAATATTCAGGAATACAACAAGAAATTCAAGTGCTGTAAAATCCCACAAATCAATCACATACACATACTTGAAGTTCTCAAATTTTGCAAAGAAGAAGCAGTTCTAAATTCTCATATCAGATTGCTTAATTATTACTGAATTCTTTGTAAAGAATCAAATCTCAAACAAGAGTTGAGATATATCAGATTCTGTCAAAAAACAATCTTATTGTAAAAACTCAAACTATAAGAGTTTCTTTATAGTTTGTTTAGATTGTATTGAATCCTATCAAAGTTATATAGGTGTTGTTGTTACTTTTTGGGTGGAAAGTAATAGAGATTGAAACAGATCAAGGTTGATCTAGACTAGGTGCTGTAAAATCAAGAAAGTTCTTTGTTTTAAACACTTAGTGGAAAATCTCACAGTGTGATGACTGGACGTAACCCAAGTTGGGTGAACCAGGATATATCTTTGTGTGGTATTCTCTATCCTATCTCTTTATTTATTAAGCTTAATTGATTAACTAAGATAAAACACAAACTGATTTTCTGTTTTAAGCTAATCAAGGAACGTTCTCTGTTTTATAATAGAAACCAAAAACGTTCTCCGTTTTTTGTTTTCATAACCAAGATCAATCTTGAGTTGTTTTCTTAAGTTTTTAACAGGAATTTTTAAAAGGTACATTTACAATTCAAACCCCCCTTCCTTGTAAATCGACATTGTTACTTCAATTATGACTAAGTGTCATAAAAGATAATTGTGAGATTTTATGATTAAATTTATGTGATTAATTTTTAGAGATTAATTTCGAATTGAGATAGTTGATTAATTAAGGGAAGGAGAAATACATTTTTCCCTCCATATAAAAGCAATTCATGGCCACCATCATCTTCATCTACTGTCACTTTTTTTTTTCAAATAGACATTCCTCTCTCATTTCTCTTCAAACTCAAACATTCTTCTTCATTTTCGAGCAACTTAGAAGCTTCCAATCACAAAACCTCCAACTTTAAAGTTGTTCCACTACTTGAGATAATTGCAAAGAACTAAGGATTACTAGTTGAGGTTTTAGTTCGAACAAGTTTTAGTTGTGCTTTAGCTGAGCTACTTGGTGATACTTACTAAGAGGTAAGAGCTCCTTCCAAATGTTTAGTTTGCAAATGAGGACATATTTATGTGATTTATGTTTGAATATGCGATATATGGTGTTGATGTGATTATGTATTCATAAATGATAACATATGTATTTACTATGTGTTATGAAATTATTAATAATAAATTGTCATGAGTATGCTCTTTGAAATATTGTTAAGAAATTAGTAGTGTTTAATGAGTATTAAAAGTATAATCTTTTTAATAAATGTATTTAGATAATAATTGTTATGAAATAGTTAAAGTATACTCATGCATTTTATAGTTAGTGGTGATCGTGATGAGTCATGAGGTGGTATCACACGAATGGATGATCCACCATTTCCTTACAAAGATTATTGAGTTGTGTTGGTCTGTGATAGATTGCACTGTGCTGGTCTGTGATAGACTGTCCCTTGGTAAATAATGTCGGTCTATTAGCGACTGTATATTTATGATTTATGCCCCTTGAAGAGGGTTTGAAATTCTAGAATCATGTGCACATATTAAAAAGTCCCAAATTAGATGAGATAAGGTTTGACAAAATGGTTATAAGTAATGGGTAACCCTCATCTAACAAGCCGATTTTATGGAGGTTGTGTAGGACCAATCTAAATTCTAAGATGGTATCAAAGCATATCCAAGACCTATTGTGCCACTTTCTATCAGGGCACTGCTATTAGACCACTCAGTACGTCTAAATGTCAAGTCCTGGACGTGAAAAAGTGTGTTAAAAAGTTTTACATTGAATAAAATAAGATCTGACAAAGTGGTTATAAGTGGTGGATAGTCCTCACCCTACAAGCTAATTTGTGGGGGTTGTTTAGGGCACAACCCAAATTGTAAGATAAACATTGCATTAGGGTGTTAGTATCAAATTGCCACCGTTTAAGAATGTATGATCAACATAGGGCTAGTCGAATTATCAGTGTCGGTAACCATTGTAGTTTGTTTTAATATTTACCCTATTGTAATTTATATTTGAAATAAAAATGTTTGATTTTGAAAGTTTTTTTCTTATTTTTGAAACGCATTATTAATTAATTCTCTTTAAAAGATTTTTGAGATATGTTTGATTTTAAAAAGAAAAACTTTTTATAGATCATTTAAGAGAAAAACATTTTATCGTATTTGATTCAATAAAATCTTTTAAAACAAAAATATAATATCACTATTAAAAATTAGGATATTACACATTTTTCGTATCCTATGTTTGTTAATGGTAAGCCTTAAATTTCAGGTAGTTGTTAGGCGTTGATAGTTAGTCTAATATTTAGCTCGCTGTCTCAAGTTGCTACTTTTATCTTTGTCTTTCTCAATTACAATATATACTTGTATTATTGTATAGTTATATTGCTAAATTATCCTTAGTTCTAATTGGATCGAGGCTTGATGGGGACGTATTTTATGTTGTCAAGAGCGCCTTCTTTTTTGCCGTCTTGGTTAAAAGATAAATATTTACTAATTTTCAACATTATGTAGTTTGTGAATGACAATATTTGTTAAGACATGCATGCTTTGTACAAATGAGAAGTACTAAGATTTTAAAATTGATTGAGAAAATGTTTGATACAAAAAGTTAAGAAATAGATAGATTGATTTCCTAAAACCTAACTAACAAAAGTAATTAACAATATACAACGCAGAGTTCAATGAATCAGAGAAACAATTGCAAATACCTAGATTATATTAACAAGAAAAACACGTAGACAGAAAGAAACAAAAACTAATAAATAATTGAAAGAATTGATTCAAATTTAATTGCGTATATTGATCTTAAAGGGGAAATCTTCCAATTAAAATGAAACAATTATTGATCACACAGCTCTATAAGCATCCCTTTCGGGGGTGATAAGAGACGCAGAGTATTCTCCAAGTACAGTATCAATTACACCCTCTTTCAAGTCTTCAATCTGCTCGAGAGCCTCTTTGATGTCCAACCTTCTTTCCACATTCTCCTCACAACAACTGAGGCCAATCTTTAAGAGTTTGAGCAATTCAGCCTTACTACTTCCTACTCCTCCCATCTCTATGTCAAATACATCACTTGTGCGCTTCTCGGTAATCATTGCATTTACCCAACTAGCTACATCAGAATCACTATTATGTCTATTTGTGATATAGTTCTCTGGGAATTTACCCGTTAGGATCTCCAATATTAGAATCCCAAAACTCCAGACATCGGTTTTCTTTGTAATGCGGCCAAGTTGAGCATACTCAGGGGATTTGTAAGGCATGATGATTTTTTGGGCATGGTCAAGATTGATCAAAGGACTGAGGGCATAATCAGTTAGTAGGGGCTCAAAGGATTCATCTAAAAGCACATTGGAAGATTTAAGATGACCATGAGGCACAATCACATTAGGGAGTGCACTGTATAGATAAGCCAAACCCCTAGCTACACCTTTCACAATTTTCAAACGGGTTGGCCAATCAAGTCCTGGCTTCTGATAGTTGTGGTTACCTACAAGCAAAAGCAACAAAACCATCGATTAATTAACCACACACACATTTTGTGTTTTTTTTCCATCTTCATGTGATCGTAAAGTGATTGGTTTTTTTTTTGTTAACAATTTTATTTGTTATTATAATTAATAATATTTTTGACAAAAATAATCTTGATAGTCTTTTTAAGTTTAACTTATTTTCTGTTTAGAATATTAAATTTTTTTTTTCTTGATTTAATCTTTTAAGTTATATTTTTTTTACACCGTTAGTTTTTTATCTCAATTTCAACAGCAATTAATTCAATTGAAAGCTTCTAATCATTTAAAATTTTTATCAAATGCTGCACCAGTACGTCCCTCATACTAATCATTCAGAAAAAATCTTATGAATGATATATATATTTATTAATTTTCTCTACAACAATTTAAATTCAAATATAATCTTAAATAATAAAGATATATCCACACAATCAATGTCTTTAACTTCTTCAAATGCAAAGTAACTTAGAGACTCAACTTGTTGCGATATTACAATTGAATCTTAATATTTCATGAAAGTAATTCGGAAAAAAAATTCAAATTTAAAAGACTGTATGCATAATTTAAGATATCTTAAAAGTTAATGGTGTAATAAATATATATAACTTAAATGATTGACTCAGAAAAAAAAATTAAAACACATAATTAAGCTAAACTTAAACAATTAAAATATATTTTTTGCAATATTTTTTTAATAATTAACAAATAATGTTACTATCCACGGGTAACTCTCGCTAGTAAATGGACATAACAAATATTAGTGTTATTTGAAATCCACATAAATATCATTTCCATAAACATATTTACTCAATAAGACCTTGGTTATATTTAGACTTACGTATTTTTCAGTTATGTATTTGTTGGAGTTGTTAACTGATTAAGGTTGGAGCCTAAATAATCACCTACAATTGTTGCTTATTGTATTCTAAAATTAGGAAGAAATTACTATGATACACATTTTGAGATTTATATCAGCATTGTTGGGTTCTATATAATCCGTATACATACACATATACGGATAAATATATGTATTTATCAAATTAAATTACATTCGAAAAGTTATACTAATTTAATAAAAAAAAGTTATATTAATAATTATATTTATTTAATAATATTATATAGATAAATATTTCTTAAAATCAATTATTGAATTGAAAATTATTATTGTATAAATTATATTTATAAATTTTGACATTAATATGTATATAATTATTTTCCATATGAACAAGATGTGTCAAGATTAATAGCAACATTGCAAATATATATAATTTTAATCTTGACGCATCTAAATTACATAGAAAATAGTCAAAGATTAATATCAAAATTTATAAATATTATACGATTGTAATTTTCAATACAACCGTTGATTTTAATTTTATATTTATTCATATGTTAATAAATTAGTATAACGACTGTATGCATGTAATTTAATTTCTTCTCCTACGATATTTTAGAGAGGGGCTAGATTAATTTCTCATTAATTCCACACTTTTTTCTATTAATTTCCCTTTTTAATGATCGTTTTAGATATTTTATAGGTATAATGGAATTATAAGCATATATACCATGAAGATGACTGGCCAAGCAACCATTGTGAACAAAGGCAGATATCAAAAGCTTCTCTTCTCTTCTATAATAATAGGAGAGGAGAGGTAGAACATTGGGATGGTCGAGGTTTCCCATCCTTCTCATGTGCTCATGGAACTCTTCTCTTGGCACATTGTTCATCTGCTTGTACCTCTTGACAACCACAGCCCGACCATCCAAAATCACAGCCTTGTAGGAAGACCCAAATGAGGCACTACCTAGAATTTCAGCAGACGCCGTTAGCAAATCCTGTAAATCAAACTTGAGCCCATCCTGTCTGAGGAATATAAGTTTTCCTTGTTCTCCTCTCTTGGAATGATGACGATCCTGCTTAGGACTTCGAGGATCATAGTGTTCAGCGAGGCTTTTGGTTTTCACATAAACAGGTGGATTAACATATTTATTGGAGGTCTGCACATGGAACGTTGTTGAGGTTGCAGAAGAGACTTTATCTAGCTGCTTTTGAGACCTCAAGCGGGAGATGACCAATATTGAAATCACAATGGCTAGTATAAATGCTATCATGATCACAGTAAGTAAAATTTTCATGACGAGCATTTTACTCTCCCCACCTAATTGACACTTATTCGTTAAAGGCGGCCCGCATAGACGCACATTTCCGCTAAAAGAAGAGGCACCGAAGGTTCTTAGATTGAGCGGGATGGGACCCTCTAAATCATTGTTAGACAAGTTTATTATCTTCAATTTATTATTATTGTTATTCTTCTGTTGAAAATCGGGGATTTGACCTTCAAACTTGTTTGCGTCAAGCCTGAGGACGAGGAGAGTAGGCAAGGTAGCAAGAGAGGAAGGAATTTTACCGGTGAACTCGTTATTGGCCAAATACGCTTTCCTCAACCTGCGCATACCTACAAATGCATCGTCGGGTATCTGCCCCGAGAAATGATTATAGGACAAGTAGAGGGCCCTCAAACTGGGCAACATATTGATGTTGGGTAAGGAACCCACAAAGGTATTGTTCATTAGGCTAAGTGTCCGCAATGCCGGCATTGAAGCAAGAGATCCCAGATCGATATTTCCGGTTAACCCCATGCTCTCAAGGCGTAACCCCCACACCCTGTCATTCAAGCAAAGCAAGCCCGCCCAATTAGGAATGTTTCCAGAGCAAGGTGGTTTTGAGTTTATGGATGGATTCCAATTACTCAGGGCCACCACATTTGTTAATGAATCCTTGAACTTCAACAACGCCTCAACATCTGAATATGACATTGACATGCTTGCACATGAAAGTAATAATATCCAAACAACTAAGGATTTGACATTATAATTATATGCTGCAGGTACGCGCACAATTGAATTAGAGCGCGCGCCCATTAGCATTGACAATGGCAATCGCAGATAAAGATAACGAGGATATCAAGATGATAAAGCCAAAACCCGCTCGCCAGATATATAATAATTCTCTTATTCTTAAGAGGGTATTGGTATTGGTTGTATTCGGCTGCATATATGTGATTCTTTTATCTTTTTCTTATTATTATTATTGATATTAATAATTAACATCACCATCTCTTATCATTAGTAGTCAAAGGGCCGAAAAGGGCCAAGGGGGATGGTGTTGTTAGGGGCCAAGAAAAAGTATGTCGTGATATGGTGAGTAAGGAAGGAAATATTGATAACAAACAAATGAAAGGAGTAAACTCAAAGTGCGCTAATTTTTTGGGTGTCATCAGAACATGAGTTGTGTGCGCGAGATGTCTAAGGAGGTCCTCTAATTTTTCTTCTTTCATTCTTTTCAGCGTACATGTACAATTTAAGCTGTCAAACCGCGTCCTTTCACTTACATTGGTTTTTTCATCATTATATTTTAACATCCATAATGGCATTAGATTTTATTGTGCCTTATTTCACTATCATATAAATATATATACTTTTTTTTATTATAATGATAAATAAGAAGAATTAATGTCCTTTATATTATAATAAAATATAAACTTGATCTGAACTCACTAATTTAATTTTTTTTAATGACTCGTCAAGTTGAGAAAGGGAGAGCATGGCTAGAATATGAAACATAGTTAAACAAGAGGGTAATAAATTTGTTTTGTATAGGTGGAATCGAATGTAAACTTGTACGAATTTATGTCATATTAAAATATTATTAAAATAAAAATGGAAATCACATATATACTTATGTATGACTTTAAATTCATCAATAATTTAAATTTAAACTAAAATATACAAAATCACCGTAATAAAATGCCATACTCATAATTAATAATAAAAAAGTAAACTAAAATTGAAGTTTGTTACCCATTGCCAAATCAATTAAGATGATTTTAAAATAATTACTATTATGTTTATTAACAATTATAAACGAAAAAATATATCAACAAAAAAAGAAAAGAAAAAATATTATAAATCCAATCGCTAACAATGGATAAGAATACTGGTACGAAAAAACAAAGGATAAATTGTCCCACATCGGAATTTATTGACAGCATATATTACATTTAGTCTTCTAGTATAACTTGTATAAGCTTGCATATAACGAGTTTATTAGTACCACATCGAAAGTTCTGGGAACAATTGGGAAGCAGACTAACTATAAAATAGTAGTCTGAAACGTATTATTAATATAACAGGGTTGCATGTTGCATGAGTTACTTTTGCACCAGTTTTAAGCCTTTGGTCCCGGTAGTCTTTTGCAGCAATGAGGGCAGACCCAGTGTAGTCCCTTGCTATTACTCTCCATCATGTCTTACCATTTAGGAAGCTGCCAACATTTACGTGGATCTTTGATTGCCCACTGATGGAGGAGACTCCATCATGTCTTACTATTTAGGAAGCAGCCAACATCTACTTTGTGTTCTTGGGAGTTGTATTAACTCTCTCTTAAACTTGCAACAAATAGTGGTATTTGTGATATATAGTATTAATCATTTATTAAATCTTTAATTGATTGGATTTGTCTTTTAATTTGAAATGCACTGTTTTATTTATTTTTAAAAATCAACGTTCTAATTTGAAAGAAAACCTAGGAGATAAATTAACTCCTTTTCCTTCCACATCTTACACTTGTTCTTTTTTTATTTATTTATTTATTTGTTTTTCTTTTTTTTCTTTGGTTCTATTTGTCTTGTCCATTCAATTTTCATTTTTTTCTTCTCATTGCAAGTCTTCAAAAAAATTCATAAACCAAAAACTCATGAGAAAATTATAAATGCTTAATTAAATAAACTTTTTCATATTTCCACAATTCTTTAGTATTTTGAGGTTATAATTAGTATTTTAAGAAAAGAGTGGAGTACTTATTTCTTGAAAGTTGTTCAATAAGACTAGAGGTAAATACACAACTTATGAATTATTTTCAGTTTTATTTGACCCAAAACTTAAAACATGAAATCCTAAACTCGAAACCCTAAATTCGAAACCCTTAACTCCAAAACTTAAACATGAAACCTTAATCCCAAAACCCTAAACCCTATATCGAAACTCGAAATCCAAACCCAGAAACCTTAAACCTAAATCCAGAAACCATAAACTCGAAACCATAAACCCAAAACCCTAAACCTGAAATCCTAAACCTGAAATCCTAAACTTGAAATCCTAAACCCGAAACCCTAAAACCCGAAACACTAAACTCGAAACTTAACCAGAAACCCTTAATCCAAAAACCTAAACTAGAAACCCTAAACCCTACACCTGAAACCCCAAACTGAAACCCTAAATCCTAACACCATAAACCATAACATTATAATACAATAGAGATATCATATAAAGTAATAATTACATTTTTATTTGACAATTTTATTTTATTATATATTATTATCATCTTCGTTATATAGTAATAACATATAATAAAAGAAAGTCGTAAAATAAAGTAATAGTTAAATATTTATTTGACAACTCTATTTTATTATATGTTATTATTATATTTGTTTTATAGTTTTACTTCATAACGAAGATATTAATAACATATAATAAATTAATAATTAGATCTCTATTTGAAACCTGTATTTTACCATATATTATTATTATCTTCGTTTTGAAGTTATATTTCCAAACGAAAATATTCCTAAATTCTAAACCCTAAAACCGTATATACAAAACCCTAAACCCAAACTCCAAAACCAAAAACCCTAAACCTAAAATCCGAAATCCGAAACCTGTAACCCTTAACCAGAAACCAAACACCCTTAACCTGAAACCAAACACCCTTAACCTGAAACCAAACACCCTTAACCTGAAACCCTAAACCTGAAACCCTAATCTCGAAACACTAAACCCGAAATCCTAACCACAAAACCCTACACTGAAACCCTTAACTCAAAACCCTAAACCTGAAAACCCTAATCCCGAAACCCTAAATCGGAAACCCAACTCGAAACCCTAAACCCAAAACCGTATACACGAAACCCAAAACCCAAAACCCGAAATCCTAAACCCGAAAATATAAACCCGAAACCCTAAATGCGAAACCCTAACCCTGAAACCCTAATCCCAAAACCCTAAACTCGAAACCCGAAACCTAAAACCCTAATCCCGAATCACTTAACCCGAAACCCTAAACCCAAAAAACAAAACCTGAAACCCGAAACCCAAAACCCAAACTTCTATATCCCCAAAACTCTAAGCCCCAAACCTTAAACTTGAATCTCGAAACCCTAAATGTGAAATTCTACACCTAAAGCCCTAATCTTGAAACACTTAACCCGAAACCCTAAACACAAAACCCAAAACATGAGATCTTAAACTCGAAACCCTCAACCTGAAACTCGAAACCCAAAACCTGAAACTTTAAACCTAAATCTAGAAACCCTAAACCCAAAACCCTAAATCCAAAACCCTAAACCAGAAATCCTAAACACGAAATAAAAAATTCTAAATCCTAAACTAGAAATATGAAACCCTTAGCCCGAAACCCTAAACCCAAAACTCGAAACCCTATACATAGGACCAAAAACCCATAACCTGAAACCCCAAACATGAAACCCAAAACCTGAAACCCTAAACTCGAAACCCTAAACCGCAAATCCTAAACAAGATATCCTAAACCCGAAACCCGAAACCAAAAATCCTAAAACCTAAACCCGAAATCTGAAACCCTTAACCTGAAACCCTAATCCTAAAACCATTATCCCAAAACCCTAAACCCAAAACTAGAAACCCTATACCTAGAACCAAAAACAAAAAACCCAAAACCCAAAACCCAAAACCACAAACATGAAACCCAAAACTGTAAACCCTAAACCCAAAACCCTAATCCCGAAACCCTAAACTTCAATCCCGAAACTCTAAACCTAAAACCCTTAACCAGAAACCCTCAACACGAAACCCAAAATATGGAACCCTAAACACGAAACCCAAAACATGAAAAACTAAACTCGAAATCGTAAATCGAAAACCTTAATCGTAAAACTCTAAACCTGAAACCCAAAACCTGAAACCTCAAACCTAAATCAAGAAACCCTAAATCGAAAAACAAAAATCCTAAATCAGGAATCCTAAACACGAAACCCTAAACCCTAATCCCTAAACCTTAATCTCAAAAATTTCAACCCGAAACCCTTAACCCGACACACTAAACCCAAAACCGTAAACCCGAAACCCTGAACTCAAAACATAAACCCGAAATCCAAAAATCTAAACTCGAAACCCTAAACCCGAAATCCTAAACCTGAAACCCTAATCCCAAAATCTTAAACCCGAAACCTGAAACCCTACACCCGAAACCCTAAACCTGAAACTCTAATCATGAAACCCTGAACTGTAAACCCTATAACTAAAACCAAAAACCCATAACACGAAAACCTAAACTCGAAACTCCAAACCCTAAACCCGAAACTCAAAACTCTAAACCCGAAACCCTAAACACAAAAACCTAAACACAAAAACCTAAACTTGAATTCCTAAACCCTAAATCCAAAACCCTAAACTCGAAACCCTAAATCCAAAATCCTAAACCATAAATCCTAAACCCGAAACCTGAAACCCTAAACTCGAAACCCAAAATCCTAAACCCGACACCCTAAACCAGAAATCGGAAACCCTCAAACTGAAATCCTAATCCTGAAACCCTAAATCCTAAACTCGAAAACCCTAAACTTGACACCTTAATCGGGAAACACTCAACCCTAAACTCAAAACTCGAAACCCAATACCAGAAACTTTAAACCTAAATCCAGAAACCCTAAAACCAAAATCTTAAACCAGAAATCCTAAACCCGAAACCCAAACCAAAAAAATCCTAAATCCTAAACCCTAAACTCGAAATCTGAATTCTTACCATGAAACCCTAATCTTAAAACCCTTATCACGAAACCTTATACCCAAAACTAGAAACCCTATACCTAAACCCTAAACCAGAAATCCTAAGCCCGAAATCTAAAACCCGAAACCCGAAACTCAAAACCAAAAACCATAAACTTTAAACCTATATCCAGAAACCCTAAACTCGAAACCCAAACAAAAAAAAATCCTAAATCCTAAACGCTAAACCCTAAACCAGAAATCCTAAACTCGAAACCCTAAACCCGAAACCCAAACAAAAAAAATCCTAAACCCTAAACCCGAAATCTGAAACCCTTTACCTGAAACCCGAAATCTAAAACCCTTATCTTGAAACCCTTATCTCGAAACCCTAAACCCAAAACTAGAAACCCTATACCTAGAAACAAAAACCTGAAACCTAAAACCCGAAACCCGAAACCTGAAACCCAAAACTCTAAACCCTAAACTTGAATTTTGAAACCCTAAACTTGAAACCCTAAACCTGAAACCCTAAACCTAAAACCTTTACCCAGAAACCCTAAAAACGAAACCCAATACATGAAACATTAAACTTGAAACCCTAATCCCGAAACGCTAAACCGCCGCACCTTAAACCAAAAACCCTAAACCCGAAACACTAAACTTGAAACCTAAACCTGAAACCCTATATTCGAAACCCTAAACCCGAAACGCTTAACCTAAAACTTGAAAAACTACACACGAACCCCTAAACCCAAAACCTGAAACCTTAAACCTAAATCAAGAAACCCCAAACTCGAATCCCTAAACACAAAACCCAAAATCCTAAACCAGGAATCCTAAACACGAAACCCTAAACCTGAAACTCTAAACTCGAAAACCATAATTCATAACACGAAACCCTAAAACCGAAATCTGAAACCCTTAACCTAAAACACTAATTACGAAACCCTAAACTCGAAAACCTAAACCCTAAACCTGAAATCCTAAACCTGAAACCCTAATCCCAAAACCCTAACTCCGAAATCCTAAACCCTAAACCCAAAACGCTTTACCTAAAACCTGAAGCCCTACACCAGAAACCCTACACCTGAAACTCTAATCATGAAACCCAAAACCCTAAACCTTCGTTTTGAAGTCATATTTCCCAACAAAAATATTCCTAAATTCTAAACCCTAAAACCTAAAACCGTATATCCTAAACCGTAAACCCAAACTCCAAAACCCGAAATCCTGTACCTAAAATCTGAAATCCGAAACCCAAACTCCTAAACTTGAAACCCTAATCTCGAAACACTAATCCCAAAACCCAAAACCAATCCCTAAACTTGAAACCCTAAACCTAAACCGTAAACCGTAAACCTAAACCGTAAACCCGAAACCCAAAACCCAAAACTCTATATCCCCCAAACTCTAAACCCCAAACCCTAAACTTGAATCTCGAAACTCTAAACCTGAAACCCTACACCTAAAACCGAAATCTTGAAACACTTAACCCGTAATCTTGAAACACTTAACCCGAAACCCTAAACACAAAACGCAAAACATGAAATCCTAAAGTCGAAACCCAAAACCAGAAACTTTAAACCTAAATCCAGAAACCCTAAACTCGAAATCCTAAACACAAAACCCTGAACTCCAAATCCTAAACTCTAAACACGAAACCCGAAACCAAAAATCCTAAATCCTAAACCCGAAATTCGAAACCCTTAGCTTGAAACCCTTATCCCGAAACCCTAAATCCAAAACTAGAAACCCTATACCTAGAACCCAAAACCCAAAACCCCAAACCTGAAACCCTAAACCCGAAACCCAAAACTCTAAACCCTAAACCTAAAACCCTTAACTAGAAACCCTAAACACGAAACCCAAAACATGAAACACGAAACCCAAAAGATGTAACCCTAAACTCGAAATCGTAAATCGAAAACCTTAATCCTAAAACCCTAAACGTGAAACCCAAAACCTGAAACCTTAACCCTAAATTAAGAAACCCTAAACTCGAAACCCTAAACCCAAAACCCAAAATCCAAAACCAGGAATCCTAAACCCGAAACCCTAAACCTGGAAACCAAAATTCAAAACTCGAAACCCTAAACCCGAAACACTAAACACTAAACACAAAACCCTAAACCCGAAACCCTAAACTCGAAACCTAACCCCGAAATCCAAAACCTAAAAATCTAAACTTGAAATCCTAAACCCAAACTCCTAAACCTGAAACCCTAATCCCGAAACCCTAAATCTGAAACCCTAAATCCGTAACGCTTTACCTAAAACCCTACACCCGAAACCCTAAACATGAAACTCTAATCATGAAACCCTACACCGTAAACCCTAAACCCAAAACTAGAAACCCTATACCTAGAACCAAAAACCCATAACCCGAAACGCAAAAACCTAAGCTCAAAACCCCAAACCTCAAACCCTAAACCCGAAAACCAAAACTCTAAACCCGAAAACCTAAACACGAAACCCTAAACTTGAATCTCAAAACCCTAAATCGGAAACCCTAACCCTAAAACCTTAATCATAAAACACTTAACCTGAATCCCTAAACACGGAACCCTAAACTCGAAACCCTAAACCTGAAACCTTAATCTCGATACCCTATACCCGAAACCCGAAACCAAAAACCAGAAACCTGAAACCTAAATCCAGAATCCTAAACCAGAAATCCTAAACCTGAAACCCTAAACTTGAAACCCAAAATTCTAAACCCGACACCCTAAACCAGAAATATGAAACCCTTAAACTGAAACCCTAAACCTTAAACCCTAAACTCGAAACCCTAAACTTGACACCTGAATCGCGAAACCCTAAACCCGAAACTCGAAACCAGAAACTTTAAACCTAAATCAAGAAACCCTAAAACCAAAAATCCTAAACCAGAAATACTAAACCCGAAACCCATACCTAAAAAATCCTACATCCTAAACCCTAAACTCGAAACCCTAAACTTGACACCAGAATCACGAAACCCTCAACCCTAAACCCGAAACTCGAAACCAGAAACTTTAAACCTAAATCAAGAAACCCTAAAACCAAAAATCCTAAACCAGAAATACTAAACCCGAAACCCATACCTAAAAAATCCTACATCCTAAACCCTAAACTCGAAACCCTAAACTTGACACCAGAATCACGAAACCCTCAACCCTAAACCCGAAACTCGAAACCAGAAACTTTAAACCTAAATCAAGAAACCCTAAAACCAAAAATCCTAAACCAGAAATACTAAACCCGAAAACTTAAACCCGAAACCCATAACAAAAAAATCCTACATCCTAAACCCTAAACCCGAAATTTGAAATTCTTAACCTGAAACCCTAATCCTAAAACCCTTATCACGAAACCCTAAACCCTAAACCCTAAACCCCAAACCCCAAACCCGAAATCCGAAACTTGAAACCCAAAACCATAAACTTTAAACCTAAATCCAGAAACCCTAAACTCGAAATCCAAAACCCTAAACCCAAAATCATAAATCATAAATCCTAAACCCAAACCAAAAAAATTCTAAATCCTAAACTCTAAACCCGAAATCTGAAACCCTAATCCTGAAACCCCTATCACGAAACCCTAAACCCAAAACTAGAAACCCTATACCTAGAACCAAAAATCCAAAACCCGAAACCCAAAACCCTAAACCTAAAACACTTAACCAGAAACCCTAAACACGAAACCCAAAACATGAAACATTAAACTTGAAACCCTAATCCTGAAGCCCAAAACTCGACACCTTAAACCCTAAACCCGAAACACTAAACACGAAACCTAAACCCGAAATCATAAACCCAAAAATCTAAACTCGAAACCCTAAAATAGAAATCCGAAACCCTTAACATGAAACTCTAATCTCGAAACCCTAAACCCGAAACAATAAACCCAAAATCCTAAACCTGAAACACTAAACCCAAATCCCTAAACCCTAAACTCGAAACCTAAACCCAAAAATCTAAACTTGAAACCGTAAACCCGATATCCTAAACCTGAAACCATAATCCCAAAACCCTAAATCCGAACCCCTAAACCATAAACCCGAAACGCTTAACCTGAAACCTGAAACCCTACACCCGAAACCCTAAACACTAAACCCTAAACCCAAAATCCTAAAGCCGAAACCCTAAACCCAAACCAAAAAAATCCTAAATCCTAAACCTGAAATCTGAAAACCTTAACCTGAAACCCTAATCCTGAAACCCTTATCACGAAACCGTATACCTAGAACCAAAAACCCAAAAACTAGAAACCCTATACCTAGAACCAAAAACCCAAAAACCAGAAACCCTAAACCTGAAACCCTACACCTAAAACCCTAATCTTGAAAAACTTAACCCGAAACCTTAAACACAAACCCAAAACATGAAATGCTGAACTCGAAACCCTAAACCTGAAACTCAAAATCCAAAACCAAAAACTTTAATCCTAAATCCAGAAACCTTAAACTCTAAACCCTAAACCCAAAACCTAAACCCCAAATCCTAAACCAGAAACCCTAAACCCAAAACCTAAACCCCAAATCCTAAACCAGAAATCCTAAACCCGAAACATGAAACCAAAAGTCCTAAATCCTACACCCGAAATCTGAAACCCTTAACCTGACACCCGAATCCTAAAACTAGAAACCCTATACTTAGAACAAAAAACCTAAACCCGAAACCCCAAACCTGAAACCCTAAACCCTAAACCCGAAACCAAAAACTCTAAACCCTAAACCCTAAACTTCAATCCCGAAACCCTAAACCTAAAAACCTTAACCAGAATCCCAAAACACGAAACCCAAAATATGAAACCCTAAACACGAAACCAAAAATGAAACCCTAAATCGGAAACCTTAATCCTAAAACCCTAAACCTGAAACACAAAACCTTAAACCTTAAACCTAAATGAAGAAACCCTAAACTCGAATCCCTGAACCCAAAACTTCAAACCCTAAACCAGGAATCCTAAACCCGAAACCCTAAACCCTAAAACCAAAATTCAAAACCCGAAACCCTAAAACCGAAATCCCAAAACGTTAACCTGAAACCCTAATCTCGAAACTCTAAACCCAAAAACCTAAACCCGAAACACTAAACCTAAAACCTAAACCCTAAACTCGAAACCTAAACCCGAAATCCTAAACCAAAAATTCTAAACTCGAAACCCTAAACCTGAAACCCTTATCCCAAACCCCTAAATCCTAAACCCTAAACCCGAAACGCTTAACCAGAAATCTGAAACCCTACACCCGAAACCCTAAACCTGAAAATCTAATCATGAAACCCTAAACCCTAAACCCAAAACTAGAAACCCTATACCTAGAACCAAAAACCCAAAACCCAAAACCCAACACCCAAAATGCGAAAACCTAAACTCGAAACCTCAAACCCTAAACCCGAAACCCAAAACTCTAAACCTGAAACCCTAAACACGAAACCTTAAACTTGAATCCACATCCCTAAACCTGAAACCCTAAACCTAAAACCCAACACTTAGCCTGAAACCCTAATCTCGAAACTCTAAACCCAAAAACCTAAACCCGAAACACTAAACCTAAAACCTAAACCCTAAACTCGAAACCTAAACCCGAAATCCTAAACCAAAAATTCTAAACTCGAAACCCTAAACCTGAAACCCTTATCCCAAACCCCTAAATCCTAAACCCTAAACCCGAAACGCTTAACCAGAAATCTGAAACCCTACACCCGAAACCCTAAACCTAAACACTAAACCAGAAATCTGAAACCCTAAACTCGAAACCCTAAACTTGACACCTTAATTGCGAAATCCTCAACCTAAAACTCAAAACCCAAAACCAGAAACTTTAAACCTAAATCCATAAATGTTAAACCCTAAACCCAAATCCTAAACCAGAAATCCTAAACCCGAAACCCTAAACCCGAAACCCAAACCAAAAAAATCCTAAATACTAAACCCTAAACCCGAAATCTAAAACCCTTAACCTGAAACCCTAATCCTGAAACCCTTCTTAAGAAACCCTAATCCCAAAACTAGAAACCCTATACCTAAACCCAAAATCCTAAACCCGAAACACGAAACACTAAACCCAAAACGCTAAACCTGAAACCCTATAATCAAAAACTAAACCCGAAATCCTAAACCCAAAAATCTAAACTTGAAACCCAAAAACCGAAATCCTAAACCTGAAACCCTAATCCCAAATCACTAGATCCGAAACTCTATACCCTAAACCTTAAATGCAAAACTCTAAACCCTAAACGATAAACCCTAAACCCTTAAACCCTAAACCAAAAACTAAAAACCCTATACCAAAAACTCGAAACCCGAAACACGAAAACCTAAACTCGAAACCCCAAACAACAAACCTAAAACCTAAAACTCTAAACCCTAAACTTGAATCCCAAAACCCTAAACCTTAAACCTAAAACCCTAATCTCGAAACCTTAATCTCGAAACCTAAAACCCGAAACACTAAACCAAAAACCATAAACCTAAAACCCTACACCCGATAACCAAAATTCAAAACCCGAAACCCTAAAACCAAAATCCGAAACCGTAATCTCGAAACCCTAAACCCGAAACCTTAAACCCGAAACACTAAACCCAAAACCTCGAAACCTTAAACCCAAAACCCTAAACCCAAAATCCTAAAGCCAAAACCCTAAACCCTAAACCGAAAACCAAAATTCAAAACCCGAAACCCTAAAACCAAAATCCGAAACCGTAATCTCGAAACCCTAAACCCGAAACCTTAAACCCGAAACACTAAACCCAAAACCTCGAAACCTTAAACCCAAAACCCTAAACCCAAAATCCTAAAGCCAAAACCCTAAACCCTAAACCGAAAACCAAAATTCAAAACCCGAAACCCTAAAACCAAAATCCGAAACCGTAATCTCGAAACCCTAAACCCGAAACCTTAAACCCGAAACACTAAACCCAAAACCTCGAAACCTTAAACCCAAAACCCTAAACCCAAAATCCTAAAGCCAAAACCCTAAACCCTAAACCGAAAACCAAAATTCAAAACCCGAAACCCTAAAACCAAAATCCGAAACCGTAATCTCGAAACCCTAAACCCGAAACCTTAAACCCGAAACACTAAACCCAAAACCTCGAAACCTTAAACCCAAAACCCTAAACCCAAAATCCTAAAGCCAAAACCCTAAACCCTAAACCGAAAACCAAAATTCAAAACCCGAAACCCTAAAACCAAAATCCGAAACCGTAATCTCGAAACCCTAAACCCGAAACCTTAAACCCGAAACACTAAACCCAAAACCTCGAAACCTTAAACCCAAAACCCTAAACCCAAAATCCTAAAGCCAAAACCCTAAACCCTAAACCGAAAACCAAAATTCAAAACCCGAAACCCTAAAACCAAAATCCGAAACCGTAATCTCGAAACCCTAAACCCGAAACCTTAAACCCGAAACACTAAACCCAAAACCTCGAAACCTTAAACCCAAAACCCTAAACCCAAAATCCTAAAGCCAAAACCCTAAACCCTAAACCGAAAACCAAAATTCAAAACCCGAAACCCTAAAACCAAAATCCGAAACCGTAATCTCGAAACCCTAAACCCGAAACCTTAAACCCGAAACACTAAACCCAAAACCTCGAAACCTTAAACCCAAAACCCTAAACCCAAAATCCTAAAGCCAAAACCCTAAACCCTAAACCGAAAACCAAAATTCAAAACCCGAAACCCTAAAACCAAAATCCGAAACCGTAATCTCGAAACCCTAAACCCGAAACCTTAAACCCGAAACACTAAACCCAAAACCTCGAAACCTTAAACCCAAAACCCTAAACCCAAAATCCTAAAGCCAAAACCCTAAACCCTAAACCGAAAACCAAAATTCAAAACCCGAAACCCTAAAACCAAAATCCGAAACCGTAATCTCGAAACCCTAAACCCGAAACCTTAAACCCGAAACACTAAACCCAAAACCTCGAAACCTTAAACCCAAAACCCTAAACCCAAAATCCTAAAGCCAAAACCCTAAACCCTAAACCGAAAACCAAAATTCAAAACCCGAAACCCTAAAACCAAAATCCGAAACCGTAATCTCGAAACCCTAAACCCGAAACCTTAAACCCGAAACACTAAACCCAAAACCTCGAAACCTTAAACCCAAAACCCTAAACCCAAAATCCTAAAGCCAAAACCCTAAACCCTAAACCGAAAACCAAAATTCAAAACCCGAAACCCTAAAACCAAAATCCGAAACCGTAATCTCGAAACCCTAAACCCGAAACCTTAAACCCGAAACACTAAACCCAAAACCTCGAAACCTTAAACCCAAAACCCTAAACCCAAAATCCTAAAGCCAAAACCCTAAACCCTAAACCGAAAACCAAAATTCAAAACCCGAAACCCTAAAACCAAAATCCGAAACCGTAATCTCGAAACCCTAAACCCGAAACCTTAAACCCGAAACACTAAACCCAAAACCTCGAAACCTTAAACCCAAAACCCTAAACCCAAAATCCTAAAGCCAAAACCCTAAACCCTAAACCGAAAACCAAAATTCAAAACCCGAAACCCTAAAACCAAAATCCGAAACCGTAATCTCGAAACCCTAAACCCGAAACCTTAAACCCGAAACACTAAACCCAAAACCTCGAAACCTTAAACCCAAAACCCTAAACCCAAAATCCTAAAGCCAAAACCCTAAACCCTAAACCGAAAACCAAAATTCAAAACCCGAAACCCTAAAACCAAAATCCGAAACCGTAATCTCGAAACCCTAAACCCGAAACCTTAAACCCGAAACACTAAACCCAAAACCTCGAAACCTTAAACCCAAAACCCTAAACCCAAAATCCTAAAGCCAAAACCCTAAACCCTAAACCGAAAACCAAAATTCAAAACCCGAAACCCTAAAACCAAAATCCGAAACCGTAATCTCGAAACCCTAAACCCGAAACCTTAAACCCGAAACACTAAACCCAAAACCTCGAAACCTTAAACCCAAAACCCTAAACCCAAAATCCTAAAGCCAAAACCCTAAACCCTAAACCGAAAACCAAAATTCAAAACCCGAAACCCTAAAACCAAAATCCGAAACCGTAATCTCGAAACCCTAAACCCGAAACCTTAAACCCGAAACACTAAACCCAAAACCTCGAAACCTTAAACCCAAAACCCTAAACCCAAAATCCTAAAGCCAAAACCCTAAACCCTAAACCGAAAACCAAAATTCAAAACCCGAAACCCTAAAACCAAAATCCGAAACCGTAATCTCGAAACCCTAAACCCGAAACCTTAAACCCGAAACACTAAACCCAAAACCTCGAAACCTTAAACCCAAAACCCTAAACCCAAAATCCTAAAGCCAAAACCCTAAACCCTAAACCGAAAACCAAAATTCAAAACCCGAAACCCTAAAACCAAAATCCGAAACCGTAATCTCGAAACCCTAAACCCGAAACCTTAAACCCGAAACACTAAACCCAAAACCTCGAAACCTTAAACCCAAAACCCTAAACCCAAAATCCTAAAGCCAAAACCCTAAACCCTAAACCGAAAACCAAAATTCAAAACCCGAAACCCTAAAACCAAAATCCGAAACCGTAATCTCGAAACCCTAAACCCGAAACCTTAAACCCGAAACACTAAACCCAAAACCTCGAAACCTTAAACCCAAAACCCTAAACCCAAAATCCTAAAGCCAAAACCCTAAACCCTAAACCGAAAACCAAAATTCAAAACCCGAAACCCTAAAACCAAAATCCGAAACCGTAATCTCGAAACCCTAAACCCGAAACCTTAAACCCGAAACACTAAACCCAAAACCTCGAAACCTTAAACCCAAAACCCTAAACCCAAAATCCTAAAGCCAAAACCCTAAACCCTAAACCGAAAACCAAAATTCAAAACCCGAAACCCTAAAACCAAAATCCGAAACCGTAATCTCGAAACCCTAAACCCGAAACCTTAAACCCGAAACACTAAACCCAAAACCTCGAAACCTTAAACCCAAAACCCTAAACCCAAAATCCTAAAGCCAAAACCCTAAACCCTAAACCGAAAACCAAAATTCAAAACCCGAAACCCTAAAACCAAAATCCGAAACCGTAATCTCGAAACCCTAAACCCGAAACCTTAAACCCGAAACACTAAACCCAAAACCTCGAAACCTTAAACCCAAAACCCTAAACCCAAAATCCTAAAGCCAAAACCCTAAACCCTAAACCGAAAACCAAAATTCAAAACCCGAAACCCTAAAACCAAAATCCGAAACCGTAATCTCGAAACCCTAAACCCGAAACCTTAAACCCGAAACACTAAACCCAAAACCTCGAAACCTTAAACCCAAAACCCTAAACCCAAAATCCTAAAGCCAAAACCCTAAACCCTAAACCGAAAACCAAAATTCAAAACCCGAAACCCTAAAACCAAAATCCGAAACCGTAATCTCGAAACCCTAAACCCGAAACCTTAAACCCGAAACACTAAACCCAAAACCTCGAAACCTTAAACCCAAAACCCTAAACCCAAAATCCTAAAGCCAAAACCCTAAACCCTAAACCGAAAACCAAAATTCAAAACCCGAAACCCTAAAACCAAAATCCGAAACCGTAATCTCGAAACCCTAAACCCGAAACCTTAAACCCGAAACACTAAACCCAAAACCTCGAAACCTTAAACCCAAAACCCTAAACCCAAAATCCTAAAGCCAAAACCCTAAACCCTAAACCGAAAACCAAAATTCAAAACCCGAAACCCTAAAACCAAAATCCGAAACCGTAATCTCGAAACCCTAAACCCGAAACCTTAAACCCGAAACACTAAACCCAAAACCTCGAAACCTTAAACCCAAAACCCTAAACCCAAAATCCTAAAGCCAAAACCCTAAACCCTAAACCGAAAACCAAAATTCAAAACCCGAAACCCTAAAACCAAAATCCGAAACCGTAATCTCGAAACCCTAAACCCGAAACCTTAAACCCGAAACACTAAACCCAAAACCTCGAAACCTTAAACCCAAAACCCTAAACCCAAAATCCTAAAGCCAAAACCCTAAACCCTAAACCGAAAACCAAAATTCAAAACCCGAAACCCTAAAACCAAAATCCGAAACCGTAATCTCGAAACCCTAAACCCGAAACCTTAAACCCGAAACACTAAACCCAAAACCTCGAAACCTTAAACCCAAAACCCTAAACCCAAAATCCTAAAGCCAAAACCCTAAACCCTAAACCGAAAACCAAAATTCAAAACCCGAAACCCTAAAACCAAAATCCGAAACCGTAATCTCGAAACCCTAAACCCGAAACCTTAAACCCGAAACACTAAACCCAAAACCTCGAAACCTTAAACCCAAAACCCTAAACCCAAAATCCTAAAGCCAAAACCCTAAACCCTAAACCGAAAACCAAAATTCAAAACCCGAAACCCTAAAACCAAAATCCGAAACCGTAATCTCGAAACCCTAAACCCGAAACCTTAAACCCGAAACACTAAACCCAAAACCTCGAAACCTTAAACCCAAAACCCTAAACCCAAAATCCTAAAGCCAAAACCCTAAACCCTAAACCGAAAACCAAAATTCAAAACCCGAAACCCTAAAACCAAAATCCGAAACCGTAATCTCGAAACCCTAAACCCGAAACCTTAAACCCGAAACACAATGAAGAAACCCTAAACTCGAATCCCTGAACCCAAAACTTCAAACCCTAAACCAGGAATCCTAAACCCGAAACCCTAAACCCTAAAACCAAAATTCAAAACCCGAAACCCTAAAACCGAAATCCCAAAACGTTAACTCGAAACCCTAAACCCGAAACCTTAAACCCGAAACACTAAACCCAAAACCTCGAAACCTTAAACCCAAAACCCTAAACCCAAAATCCTAAAGCCAAAACCCTAAACCCTAAACCGAAAACCAAAATTCAAAACCCGAAACCCTAAAACCAAAATCCGAAACCGTAATCTCGAAACCCTAAACCCGAAACCTTAAACCCGAAACACTAAACCCAAAACCTCGAAACCTTAAACCCAAAACCCTAAACCCAAAATCCTAAAGCCAAAACCCTAAACCCTAAACCGAAAACCAAAATTCAAAACCCGAAACCCTAAAACCAAAATCCGAAACCGTAATCTCGAAACCCTAAACCCGAAACCTTAAACCCGAAACACTAAACCCAAAACCTCGAAACCCTAAACCCTAAAACCAAAATTCAAAACCCGAAACCCTAAAACCGAAATCCCAAAACGTTAACCTGAAACCCTAATCTCGAAACTCTAAACCCAAAAACCTAAACCCGAAACACTAAACCTAAAACCTAAACCCTAAACTCGAAACCTAAACCCGAAATCCTAAACCAAAAATTCTAAACTCGAAACCCTAAACCTGAAACCCTTATCCCAAACCCCTAAATCCTAAACCCTAAACCCGAAACGCTTAACCAGAAATCTGAAACCCTAAACCAGAAATCCGAAACCCTAAACCTTAAACCAGAAATCAGAAACCCTAAACACTAAACCAGAAATCTGAAACCCTAAACTCGAAACCCTAAACTTGACACCTTAATTGCGAAATCCTCAACCTAAAACTCAAAACCCAAAACCAGAAACTTTAAACCTAAATCCATAAATGTTAAACCCTAAACCCAAATCCTAAACCAGAAATCCTAAACCCGAAACCCTAAACCCGAAACCCAAACCAAAAAAATCCTAAATACTAAACCCTAAACCCGAAATCTAAAACCCTTAACCTGAAACCCTAATCCTGAAACCCTTCTTAAGAAACCCTAATCCCAAAACTAGAAACCCTATACCTAAACCCAAAATCCTAAACCCGAAACACGAAACACTAAACCCAAAACGCTAAACCTGAAACCCTATAATCAAAAACTAAACCCGAAATCCTAAACCCAAAAATCTAAACTTGAAACCCAAAAACCGAAATCCTAAACCTGAAACCCTAATCCCAAATCACTAGATCCGAAACTCTATACCCTAAACCTTAAATGCAAAACTCTAAACCCTAAACGATAAACCCTAAACCCTTAAACCCTAAACCAAAAACTAAAAACCCTATACCAAAAACTCGAAACCCGAAACACGAAAACCTAAACTCGAAACCCCAAACAACAAACCTAAAACCTAAAACTCTAAACCCTAAACTTGAATCCCAAAACCCTAAACCTTAAACCTAAAACCCTAATCTCGAAACCTTAATCTCGAAACCTAAAACCCGAAACACTAAACCAAAAACCATAAACCTAAAACCCTACACCCGATAACCAAAATTCAAAACCCGAAACCCTAAAACCAAAATCCGAAACCGTAATCTCGAAACCCTAAACCCGAAACCTTAAACCCGAAACACTAAACCCAAAACCTCGAAACCTTAAACCCAAAACCCTAAACCCAAAATCCTAAAGCCAAAACCCTAAACCCTAAACCGAAAACCAAAATTCAAAACCCGAAACCCTAAATTCTAAACCCTAAACGATAAACCCTAAACCCTTAAACCCTAAACCAAAAACTAAAAACCCTATACCAAAAACTCGAAACCCGAAACACGAAAACCTAAATTCTTCGAAACCCCAAACAATAAACCTAAAACTCTAAACCCTAAACTTGAATCCCAAAACCCTAAACCTTAAACCTAAAACCCTAATCTCAAAACCCTAATCTCGAAACCCCAAACCCGAAACCCTAAACTCGAAACCTAAACCTGAAATCCTAAACCCAAAAATCTAAACTCTAAACCCTAAACCCTAAACCTGAAACCCTAATCCCGAAAACCTAAATCTGAAACCCTAAACACGAAACCATTAACTAGAAACCCTTAACTCGAAACCCTAAACCTGAAACCTTAATCTCGAAACCCTAAACCCGAAACTCGAAACCCAAAACCAGAAACCTTAAACCTAAATCCAGAAACCTTAAACCTAAATCCAGAAACCTTAAACTCTAAATCCGAAACCCTAAACTTGAATCTCGAAACCCTAAACCTGAAACCCTAAACCTAAAACCCTAACCCTGAAACACTTAACCTGAAACCGTAAACACGAAACCCAAAACATGAAATCCTAAATTCGAATCCCTTGACTCGAAACCCTAAACTTGAAACCTTAAACCCGAAACTCGAAACCCAAAACCAGAAACCTTAAACTTAAATTCAGAAACCCAAAACCAGAAACCTTAAACTTAAATTCAGAAACCCAAAACGAAAAACCTTAAACTTAAATTCATAAACCCAAAACCGTAAGCATAAAATCCTAAACCAGAAATCCTAAACTCGAAACCCTAAACCCGAAACCCTAAACTCGAAACCCAAAATCATTAACCCTAAACCTGAAACCTTAAACCTAAAACCCTTAACCAGAAACCCTAAACACGAAACCCAAAATATCAAAACCTACACCCGAAACCCTAAACCTGAAAATCTAATCATGAAACCTTAAACCCTAGACCCAAAACTAGAAACATTATACCTAGAACCAAAAATGCGAAAACCTATACTCGAAACCCCAAACCTCAAACCCGAAACACAAAACTCTAAACCCGAAACCCTAAACTTGAATCCAAAACCCTAAACGTGAAACCCTAAACCTAAAATCCTAAACCCTAAACACTAAACCCTAAACCCTAAAACTTTAAACTCGATACCCTAAACCCGAGACTCGAAACCCAAAACCAGAAACATTAAACCTAAATCCATAAACCCTAAATTCGAAACCCTAAACCCAGAATCCGAAACCAAAAATCCTAAACCCGAAACCTTAAACCCGAAACCCAAACCAAAACAATCCTAAATCCTAAACCCTAAACCCGAAATCTGAAACCCTTAACCTGAAAACCTAATCCTGAACCCTAAACCCAAAACTAGAAAACCGTATACCTAGAACCAAAAACCCAAAACCCGAAACCCAAGACTCTAAACACAAAACTCTAAACCTTAAACCTGAAATCTGAAACCCTTAATTTGAAACCGTAATCTCGAAACCCTAAACCCGAAGCACTTAACTCGAAACCTAAACCCGAAATCCTAAACCCAAAAATCTAAACTTGAAACCCTAAACCCGAAATCCTAAACCTTAAACCCTAATCCAAAAACTTTAAATCTGAAACTCTAAACACAAAATGCTTAACCTAAAACCTGAAACGCTACACCCGAAACCCTAAACATGAAACTCTAATCATGAAACCGTAAACCCTAAACCCAAAAATAGAAACATTATACCTAGAACCAAAAACCCTAAACCCTAATCTTGAAAACCCTAAACCTAAAACCCTAATCGTTAAACACTTAATCTGAAACCCTAAACTGGAAACCCTAAACCTGAAACCTTAATCTCGAAACCCTAAACACGAGACTCGAAACCCAAAACCAGAAACCTTAACCAGAAATTTGAACCCTTAACCCAAAATCCTAAACCAAAAATCCTAAACCCGAAACCGTAAACTTGAAACCCTAAACTCGAAACCCAAAAACCTAAACCCGACACCCTAAACCCGAAATCCAAAACCCTAAACTTGACACCTTAATCGCGATACCCTCAATCTGAAACACGAAACCCAAAACCAGAAACTTTAAACCTAAATCTAGAAACCCTAAACTCAAAATCCTAAACAAGAAATCCTAAACCCGAAACCTTAAACCCGAAACCCAAACCAAAATTATCCTAAACCCTAAACCCGAAATCTGAAACCCTTAACCTGAAACCCTAATCCTGAAATCCTTATCTCGGAACCCTAAACCCAAAACTAGAAACCCTATACCTAGAACCAAAAACCCAAAACCCGAAACCCAAAACCTGAAACCCTAACCCGAAACCCAAAACTCTAAACCCTAAACCCGAAATCCAAAACCCTTAACCTGAAACCGTAATCTTGAAACCCTAAACCCGAAACACTTAACTCGAAACCTAAATCCGAAACCATAAATCCAAAACCACAAACCCAAAATCCTAAACCAGAAATCCTAAACCCTAAACCCAAAACACTAAACTCAAAACCTAAACCCAAAATCATAAACCCAAAAATCTAAACTCGAAATCCTAAACTCGAAATCCTAAATGCTAAACTTGAAACCCTAAACACTAAACCGTAAACCCTAAACTGGAAACCCTAAACCCTAAACCCAAAATCCTAAACCAGGAATCCTAAACCCGAAACCCGAAAACCAAAATTCAACACCTGAAACACTAAAACCGAAATCCGAAACCCTTAACCTAAAACCCTAATCTCGAAACCTTAAACCCAAAACCCTAAACCCTAAACTCGAAACACTAAACCCGAAACCCTAAACCCGAAAACCTAAACTCGAAAACTACACTCGAAATCCTAAACCCAAAAATCTAAACTCGAAACCCTAAAACCGAAATCCTAAACCTGAAACCCTAATCCCAAAACACTAAATCCGAAACTCTAAACCCGAAACGCTTAACCTGAAACCCTTCACTGGAAACCCTAAACTTGAAACTCTAATCATGAAACCCAAAACCCTAAACCCAAAACTAGAAACCCTATACCTAGAGCCAAAAACCCAAAACCCGAAATGCGAAAACCTAAACCTGAAACCTTAATCTCTTACGATTCATGACTCAGCGATTCACGAGTAAGTGAAAATTGTTTTTCCTATATTAGCAAGTTGCATTGGTTGAAAAATTTGATTGATTTTAGTTTTTTAAATTTTAAAACAGATTTGAAATTCTTCAATTTTCATATTCAGAGAAAAGATAATGATAGAGAAAAAAAACATATTTGGAGTTTCTCATCTTCAAGCTCAGGTTAATTTCCAACTTAGTTCATATCTAATATTGTTATTTTAGTTCATACTTATACAATTCATGTGAGCTTTCTGGTTGAATTACTATTTAATGTCTGTCGAGATCATCGATCTGATAAGTCAAATCATATATCATCGATTTGAATTTTTCTGTTTTGAGATTTTGAATTGCAGGGATTGTGTTCCTATGACCACAATTGTTTTGTTTGGGTTATGAAGTTTTTTTAATGGTATTTTGGTTGTTTGATTAGCTATAATATGCACGTCATTTGTTTATGCTTGTGTATCTGGGGTTTCAATTTGATGAGTAGTGCTTAGTTCTTGGATTATGTTATTTTACTTTTTATTATTATGTTGTTCTTAGCCGGGGATCATGAGTTTTAATTTATTTGCATGTGAATTTGCTGCTATCTCTAGTAGGTTGTCTAATAAATTAAACTTGGCTTGGAGTGTTAGGATCAATAGAAATGGTTTGTTGTTAGTTTGAAACTCTGTCTACATGAGACCGAGGAAACATAGAGGAGGAACTTGGATGAACTTAAAGTTGTGGAACATTCGAATTACAATTACAATAAAATGTAAAAGAGAATGCAAGATGAGATTGATGGTTTGTTGCAAAGAATGGAGGCAACAAAGCAGCAATGGGTTTAACTTTTTAATTTTATTATTATTTTGTTTTCTGATTCAGGATACTGCTAGAAACATGTTTAATTTATTGAACTTCTGTTTGGTTTCCAGAATATATGATTTTCAATTTATAAATTCATGATATTTGTTTATTTATGGAACCACAAAAGGTCAAGTTAATATTCACATGCTCAAGTTTCTTCCTATACTCCTTCAAATTTCTAGTAAAGTTATATTGGGTTTTTATTTTATTTTTAATGCTAATGACAAATGACCAGAGTTAATTATAATTATTAAGTATGATTACCCTATAATTTTGTATATTTTCCTATTTGAGTATTTATGTATCCTGTTAAAATTAATGTTTGGTTTGTGTACTGCTTTTTAGTCTTCACAAGCATAAAGTGAATAGTAATCATGTGAAGAGAAAGCAGTACCTATAGTATTCTTTAATTGCTGCCATGGACATGTTATGTAGTCGCTCTTCTGACCAACCCTTTTCTGAGGAGGTATTCTGGAATCCTACTGTCCCTTGTGCATGGGCAAGAGGTGGATTTACAACAAGTCTATCAATAATCCTATCTACATTTCTCAAGTTCTCGTTACCGTAATTCATATTATGCTCTCCAACAGGTGCAACTCATTAGCTATGATGAATTGAATTCTCTCCCTCTCTTCTGTTAATCAATGCTCTTTTTATTATCATATTTAGGGTTTTTATTTTCTTTTTTTTTGTTTAATAATATTATGTGAAAGCTGTTGTGAAATATGATATAAGACTGTTTGTTTGTCTTTGAATCCTGTTTGGTTGCTGTGGCAGATGAAAATGTGTTAAAAATTTGAGAAATCATTTATCTGCTTTTAAAGATTTAGCAGACAGTGTTATGTTGCTTGAACTGATAGTAGATGCAGAGTGGAGGGAAAAAGTTGAAGCTAGTCATGAGAGTGATTCTGAAGAAGGAACCACTCACAATCACATTTATGGCATTATTATTCATTTTATATATATTTATATGCTTTACAAATGGAGAAGGCCACTATCTTTTTGAATTATTATTTCTGTGTTACAGACTTAGAAAGCTTTTGTGCTTTACTAATATTAATATTAATTGTGATGTTGATTTGCATATTCTGTTGTTTTTTTCGGCTCAAAGAACAAAGGGAAGAGAAAGAGATCTGGTAAATGTGGAAATCGCTTATGGAAATCCATTGGTCTTGGATTCAAGACTTCCAGAGAACCACTAAAGGTTTTTATTATTATCTTTAATATGAAGTCCAAATGCACAATCTCAACAATTTCAGAAGATCATGTACTATTTTACTTCTGTTTTCCAACATTTATTCTTTTACTTTTTTGACTCTGTTTGTCCAAACTCCATTAGGAATTTTCTTTGGAGACTAGTCAGGACATTATCCAACCATCGGCAACTTGAGGAAAAAAGGTCTGATGATTGATGTTACCTTCCCTGTATGGAATTCCAATCCTGAGTCGGGTGACCACTTGTTTATGCACTGCACTGCTGCAAAGCGAGTCTGGTTTGCTCGCTACTGAGAGCTCACGTACCAAGTGAGACTGATAATAACCTGGATGAAGAGCTAGATTACTTGCAAGGAAAAACTTGGATCGCAACTGGTTTGTGCAACTCTGGAAGATTTGGAATGAGAGAAATCTAATTCTGTTTAAAACACTTAATGTCAAATCTTATGGAGGTGGCTAGGAGTGCTTGTGATTTTGTCTCAAATTTTAACCAAGCAGGGGAATGACATTCTGCAGGAAAGCATACCATAAATCAGAACTGTCACTGCTAATTTTACTGCACAGGTTGATGAGGGGGCTGTCTGGATGGCCCTACCACGTGGGGATGTGTTTTTAAAGATCCAATGGGTGTTGTTTCTTTGGCAGCTTGCAGAAAAGAATGCATTGCCTCAGATTCGTATACGGCAGAAGCTCTTGGTGTGTGCTGGTGCCTTCAATTGGCAGCCGAACAAAATATCTAAAGCATAGAAGTGTAATTGGATTGTAATGATCTGATGTTTAGTTTTAGACATGCTTCTGACAGTTTCATTGGTAGACAAAATAATGTAGAGAGAGGCCCATAAGTTGGCAAAGTTAGCAAAAACTATTGGCACAAGGACTTGCCTAGCTATATCCCACAAATATTTGGTGCCTTTTCTGGTTGTAAGTCATTTGTTTTAATTTAAAATTAGAGTGTCTTGCTGTTCAGAAAAAAAAGTTATGCACCAATCCAATATATATTTTGAAATCATGACTATATCACTTTTCACTTATATAGAAAGTGAGTAACTAACTAATAATTAAAAACTGACTATTAACTAATTAAATCTTTAATACATTTGGCATTAACTACGCCATTTTAATACGAGATGATATTCTAAATTTGAAATGCAAAAAGCTAGTATGGTAGCTCTCTATTTTAAAATTTAACATATTTTTATTTCTTGTAATTTTTATTTATATTATTAACATTATGACGATGATTTATTTATTTCTTAGTTGGAGATAGGGTTGGTGAGAATGAACAAAAGAAGAAGATAAGTAGAAAAAAATTTTAATACGACATACAATAACACAACCTTCTAGACAATAGGTATTTTAATTTTGGATAATAGGTATCTTAACAATTTCAATGGTTGAAATTTCAAATACAACTACTAAATTTTAACTACATTCAATCTAAGGAACACAATTAATCTTGAAATTTGTAGTAGTAGTAATAAAAATAATTGGTTGATAAATTAATATTTGCAGTTCAATTCGATTCGGTGTTTGTTATGTAAGTTAAAAATTAAATCGAACCTTCTTATATATAACAACCTAAACACATCGAAAAAAATATCTGTTTTTGATTATTTTGGTTGAATTTATGATTTTTTGGATCGATTTGAAACTAAAAATTCATATGTTGATTCTATTATTGGAAATTGTATTAATTTTAATATTTGCTTTTATAGTTTAAATTTTTTATATGTTAGGCATGATGCCACTATTTAGCTACATATGCTTTTTATAATTCTAATTATAGGTAGATTGAAGAAACTCCGCCTTATATTTATGTTGTCATTACTTTTGATTTGATGTTAGATTTTATTTAATAAAATTATCATTAATATAAAAATAACACTCAATCAGAATTCATTACTATACCATAACACCTGACATTTACATATCCTTTAATTATAATAATATATTATAAGCAAAATTATATTCAGGTCTTTTATTTTATTTAGTTGTAAAAGATCCTCCGTACTATCAATTTTTCCTAAAAATTAATGATGTATGCTAATTTAAGTTGTAAATGTTTATAGGTAAAATATCTATGTGAGAAAGAAAAAAAAATTTACTAATAAATTGTAAACCTTTATAAAAATATAGGAACCTACGTGGAAAAATAATGACAAATAATAAAAATCAATCAGATAAACGACCTTCAATATAGTTTTGTCTAAATTTTTAGTCATAACAATTTTTTTTAACTATAAAAATAAAAATTACATTATATATTACTTTATTTGTATTTTGAATGCAATAAAATATTACAAATATTCCCAAAAAGTTATATCAATATTTTTTTTTGAAAGGATAAATACTTTTATAAATATTATATTATATAAAATATAAATATAAATAAGATTTAATGTTTTTAACCGATTTAAAAAAAAAACCCGGCTTTAACCTTATAAATAGGTTCGATCAGTACCAAGTTCGTGGTTGCTTTATCGGTGGGAGAAAAAAAGGCGTAAGACTGAAATCAGAAAAAATAGAATCTTCAGTGTTGAATTCAATTATTCCCCCGAAACCAGAAAAAGAAAAGCAGAGGTGTGTGCTCTCAACCCTTATCGCTTAAATTCGATATCTCTTTTTCTCCCTATCAATCTTCAATCCTCTGCATTAATCGATTCGATCGGTATCATCTTCGTGTTTGGTGTCGATGTTTTGAGCCAATTTTTTTTCTTCTTATTCGTTGCGACATTGACGGTAATGGTAATGATGTTTTTGAAATTCAAACCCTAGAAATCTTGATTTGAATTGGTGCCAAAACAAAAAAGTTGATCGCATAGTCACAAGAATGAAAGAGATGATGATACATAAAATATAAAGCTTTCCGTTCCCGTTCCTGTTCTTGAAATTCAACCAAGAACACCCGATCTCTATGAATCTTGGTCATTCGAACCCTAGAATTCTGATTTGAATTGGTGCCGTAAAAATATGGCAACGAAGTCACCGACTTTGTTATTTGGATTCAAGTTTCTGCTGTCCATGATTTGCTTCATTTGAAAGAGAGATATGAATCTCTCTATTTCATTTTCAACCCATTATCCTTTGGTTTCTGGTCTATTGATTCCCTTCTTCTATTGAGCAAACATTCTCTGTCTCCAAAAATGTGTTTGACACAAATGCTTTGGGGTAGGTTTTTGTTTGCAAGAATGTATAATCTTGACGATTCTTGATTATTCTTGATTGAGAAGGTTAATAAAAATTGAAAAGTCGCTATGCTTGGATGATCTCAAATTTAACTATGAGATAAATTCTTGACTTATATGTGGCCTTCAATATGAATTTTTTATTCATATGAAATGAATCTGATATAATATGTTTCGATGACCAGGTATTTAATTAAGAGATGAATTCTTGACCTAAAATATGGTTTGCAATATGAATTTTTTATTCATATGAAATTGCCATAATATATTTTGGATGATCATAAAAGTGGCCTTCAATATGAATTTTTTATTCATATGAAAAGAGATTGAGAATTTGAGATAGTATGATTGGATTATTTGGAATTTAATCACGAGAAAATTCTTGACCAAAAATGTGGCTTGCAATATGAATTTTTTATTCATATGAAATGAAATTGAGATAGTATGATTGGAAGACCCGAAACTTAACTACGAGATGAACTCTCGACCTAAAATGTGGCTTGCAATATGATTTTTTTACCCGTATGAAAAGAAATTGAGATAGCATTTTTGGATGACCTTGAAATTTAATTACGAGATAGATTCTTGACCCTAAAATGTGGCTTGCAATGTAAACTTTTTATTCATATGAAATGAAATTGGGATAATATGATTGAAAAACCTGATATTTAATTACAAGATGAATTCTTGACCCGAAATGTGGCTTGCCATATAAATTTTTTATTGATATGAAATTGGATCTTGACCCTACATGTGGCCTTCAATATGAGTTTTTTATTCATTTGAACTTGGAATTGGATGGGCAGTATTGTGCCTCGATGATCTTAGACACAAATTTAATCTTTGAGTCTATATGACATTAAATTCGATAGATTGAGATGACAATATTGTGCCTCAATGACCTTGGGTGGTGTGATGAAATTGGGTTGTCCTATTGAAGCGACATCTTACAATGCCTTGTTGACGGGCTCGAAAGGCAAAGAGATTCAAAAAATCATTAAACTATTGGCAGAGATGGAAGAAATGAAAATACGGATCCAGTGTTATAACCTTTGGGATTATTATTAATCACATATGCAAGGCTAGGAGGATCAATCAGGCGTTGAGGGTATTTGATAAATGATGTGGTCTTGTATAATACTTTGATTGACAAACTTAGTAAAGTTGGGAGGGAAGAAGATGGTTTGAGTTTGCTGGCAGAGAGGAAAACTGAGAAGAAAAATAGGCCAAACATTGTTCCATATAATTGCTTGATTGATGGGTTATGCAAAGCTGAAAGGAAATGCTGTTATACTGTTCTGATATCTGCATTCTGTGGTGTGAACAATATTGATAAAGCCATGCAATATTTTGATGAGATGTTGAGTTCTGGATGCTGACCGGATGCAATTGTTTACATGAAGTTTGGTATATGGCTTAAGCATTGCTGGAAGGATATGTGATGCCAGTGTTGTTATGTCACAGTTGAAACGGGTTGGGTTCAGTCTTGATACATATGAGGCAGTTATACATTCATTCATATTGTTTAAAGAAGAATGTTGATGAGGCCATGAAGTCACTCTGTTAGTAGTAGGCTTGAGATATAAGTTAAATGCTTAGCTTTTAATTGTCTAAGCTCCAAACTTTCGTACTCTTTTGAGCTCGTTTTCAAACCATATTATTTTAGTAATATGTTGTATTGAATAACTGTTTGAACTTTGAAGGGGTTGATCATGAACTTTCTATTACGATACTATGACACTTTTTTTCTTATTGATGAAAAAATTGAACTATCTAAGAAACAGAGGACAAGATACTGTGCCAATTGATGAAGGCAACAGAATGGATAGTGTGACCTTAACAATTAAAAATTGAAATTTGCACAGATCACGTCGCGTGTGGAAGAAGGGATATGTGCAAGTTGGAAGTCTTGATGTTTGTTGTTGTTGATAAATTTTATTATATAGGTGTTTTGCAATTGGAATTATGGTCTTCTGTGACAATCGATCTAAAGTTGCAAATTATGTCACTTAAATTTCATATGCATATTCAGTTTTTTTTCAATGCCTTTTTTGTTAGCTTTTGTATTTTGTTATATTTTACCCTTGTGTGCTCAACTGTCTCTTTGGTAAAGGTTTATGATGTATTTTATATCATATCCAAGGGTTCTAATTATAGGCAGACAGCAATAGCAAGAGCTCTGTGGTTACAAAAAGGATTTATAAAAAGAGTTCTAATTACAGTATTAATGGTTATCCTGAATACTGTCTTAGAATTGAATTTTTTTAGTTGGTTAATCTTCCTTTCGCTTCCTTTTACATGTTCATTTTTCTTACCATTGCTTTTGGCGTGCTGAAAATGTTTTCCTATAGCTATTGTTGATTATGCTCAGAGCAAAATTGGAGTTGATGATGATCAGCGTAGTGTTGTGAACTTGGAGTTTAAGAATGAAAGACTACTGAGACAAATTCATCAAAGGAATTACTGGTCAGTATTCTTTATAATCAACTCTAACTTTCTGTATAACATTCTTTATATGAATGAGTTGTTACATAAATAATTAAATATATACTGTTACTTTTAGTAAAATGGTCTTAATTTAATTCGGTCTTTATTATACTTTATTAGCATGTTATCACATTGACTTATGAGTTATGCGTAGAGACTAATATATGCATTTCAGCTTCATCAAACCAAATTGTCACCAAATCTGTTTGCCTTAAAATTGATAAAAACAGCTACCCAATATTTCTTGATCTGATCTACATAGTCTCGGACCATAAAATTGTGAACTGCCACCTACCTTTGGTTTGTGACTTTTATTCAATATTTGTTGAAAGAATGGGGAAAGCATCTGTCCAGGTATTGTCTGTAGAGGTAAATACCTATTGTCATTTTATATTTTGTTCTAATTAATGATGTGGAAGATGATTGGGATACTGTTTACATTTTATATACGAAATAATGGCTGAAACATTCCCTATGCATCTTATGCTATAAAGCATGGAGTACTTCTAAAATGGTGAAGTACCCATACTGGGTGCTTACCCGGTACTGGGACTCGTACCATATTTGTGGGTATTCTGTTTTTATTTATTTTATTTCAAGTGAAATTCATGATTTTGTTATATATTAATATAATATTATTTGTTTATTTGAGTTTATTTGTTATTGTAATCGAACACAATTTGTGATTTGTTAGACATTTATTTTGATTTTGTATTGTGAATTGAACAATTTAACTTTCTAAGTTAAATTATATAAAAAAATTAATGTTTTTCGTTGATGTATCCATACCTTAATTTAAATAAAAAAAAATATCATATCACGTACTCGTACCAGTACCTGATACTAGTACCGTACCTATGCGTCATAGATCTTATGCTGATACAATTTTCATGCCACTGTATTGATTTTACCATATATTTCCTCTGATTATGATATCATTGTGCAAACATATCGGTCTGTGAACATGAGTTTGAAGTAGAGGTTGTGTCGTTGGGTTGGGCTCTATGCTCACTAAGCTTGATTCTGATTTGCAACGGAAAATTAGGTGCACAGGCTTGAAGTGTGGTAATGAGGTACACAATTTTTGATATAGTCAATGACAAATGATTTTTTTGGAAATTCTCTTGAAATATGTACCAGATCCCATGGTCTCTCATATCTCGTGTTATTTTTATCAATAGTACCTTGTTAGTTTTCTACTTATGCATACTTTTTATGCTTTAGTTTTTTTATAGAATATCTTTTTCTTTGCTGGACTGCATCTGTGTACTAAAGAGCTAAATAGCTTATTGAATAAGCCTGTTGAATAGAGCATACACATAGAAAATAAATATGTATACTGAATAATTAAGCAAAAGACTGGATGTTTTTTCCTTCCAAAGTAGCTATGCCCTCTCATTATAGCTGTTGAAACAGTAATCAACCAATTCTTTTAAAAATAATGTATATAGTTATAGTTGTCAACATAGTTGGTTTAGTATTGTGAAGAGGATAGTTGCTTGGCTACCTAAGAACTAGTTTTAGAACTTAGAAATGGGAATCATTATTTAATCATTGATCATTTTGTGTGGCGAATGCTACAGACTGATATTTTTTTCCCAGTTATATAAATATGTTTATTCAATGGATTTGATTATGTTGTGTTATGCTTGTTTTGCTTAATTCCTCGATTTTGTTGGTATATTCAAGTCCTTCAAATCTTTAATGGTATTTTGATTTATAATTACATATATCTGTTATTTATAATAGGATTTCTGATTTGATGTCTTATGGTTTATAACTTTGATGGCACAAAAATTCGAAATAGTCATTATGGATCAAGCTGGAAAACAGTTAAAGTGTAGAATTAGTTGAGGAAGCCGAAATGAAAATCAATGGATTGATTTTTTTATATAGGGATTTGATATATGAATACTTGATTTGCTCGGCATTGTAAAGACATCCACAACTTTCTCTTTTTGTTATGAGCATTTTAAGATTCCTTTCATTAAGTGGCTACAAACCTTTTTGTGAATCACCAAAACAAAAGTAATATATGAAATTCATCCGTAAATATAAATGACTTTATTACTTTTTTTTTAATTGAAATTAATCTGGTATAATTTCATGAAAAATTTGAATCTAAAATAGATTTTCTTTCTGCAGTAACGGTACCTGGTCGCATATGCAAGAGTGAAGTGATCATTATATTTTTTTTAGCTTTCTTACTTTTATGGTCGCATGTGCAAAAGTGAAGTGGTCATTATATTTTTTTTGTTTGCTTACTTTCATTTCTACGGATCAAGGGAAAATTATATGCTTTGATTGCTCATTGCTCATTCATATTAGGACTAAAAACTAAAATCTTTAGATTCTCACCCTTTTTCAATATGTTTTCTGTTTTTTGTCAACCTAATTCAGCATGCCTTAAATTATTTAGTACTTGGGTTACACATTATATTAAAGATTTTGTCTATAGGTTTGAAGTGGGACACATAAGATTTTGCCTATAGGAGCGAAACTATTTACTACTTAGGTTTGCACTCTGCAGATGTGTCAGTATAATACTATAATAAGGATATGAGTTCTAATCTTAAATTGGCCATACTCGCTAACTCTTGATTTGCCAAATCAAATTGGCTAATTAGTTTTTAAACGTTTTAAAACAAATGTTATATGAGGTAGTTATGAATGAAAGAAATAGTTGTGAGATAAACCTGAGATACTTTTTAATTTTTATGAGGTAGCTTGTTTGTGAGTAATTAAATCTGTTTGTAAATGTTGTCCTAAGAGAAGGGTTATGGACCCAAAATTGTTGATCTTATGCAAATACTATGGAATCAATCTGTGTATGAGTTATATTGTTGCTAATAATATGTTTTCATGTTGCTAATAATATTTTAAAAAAATAAGAACAAAACATTTTCCTGTTGTATGTGGGTGTTGAACTTAATTGCAATTATTTGGAGTTATTATAGTGTTTTTTCCGGATAAAGGTAACTTGTTGAACACAATTCAATGGAATTCAACGTTACTGGATATAGAAGTTGGGTTCATTTCCATTACTTCCCCCTTGACTAAATAATGTGCTTAGGTAACTAAGACATCTTCCTCGTCACATAAATTCGCAAAAGTGACGCATCTAATATATATATATATATATATATTATCAATAACTTAAACAAAAAAACTCAAACATTCACAACAAAAAAATATTCACTTTTTCACTCAAAATCAATTCACGCAACAATACGTATTGGTTTCTTTCCCATTTCCATCCCAATTTTTTTTTCTCGACAGTATTTCTTCTCAAAATTTTTTCTTCCTATTTCGTCTCAAAAATTATTAAAGCTTTTCCAAATTTGGATTTTCGTTTTCCCGATTTATTCATCATTCTTTAACCTTGAAGAAGCTTTTCCCATTTAGTTAAATACTTTTCGATTCCCTCTTCAATCGATTCCTTCCATTTCCTCTTGAATACCTATTCATCTTCGATCGTTTTCCTTCGATCAAATTTCTCTTACGATTCATGACTCAGCGATTCACTGAGTAAGTGAAAATTGTTTTTCCTATATTAGCAAGTTGCATTGGTTGAAAAATTTGATTGATTTTAGTTTTTAAAATTTTAAAACAGATTTGATAGAGAAAAAAAACATATATGGAGTTTCTCATCTTCAAGTTTAGGTTAATTTCCAACTTAGTTCATATCTAATATTGTTATTTTTATTCATACTTATACAATTCATGTCAGCTTTCTGGTTGAATTAATATTTAATGCCTGTCGGGATCATCGATCCGATAAGTCAAATCATATATCATCGATTTGAATTTTTCTGTTTTGAGATTTTGAATTGCAGCGATTGTGTTCCTATGACCACAATTGTTTTGTTTGGGTTATGAAGTTTTTTTAATGGTATTTTGGTTGTTTGATTAGCTATAATATGCACGTCATTTGTTTATGCTTGTGTATTTGGGGTTTGAATTTGATGTGAGTAGTGCTTAGTTCTTGGATTATGTTATTTTACTTTTTATTATTATGTTGTTCTTAGCCGGGATCATGAGTTTTAATTTATCTGCATGTGAATTTGCTGCTATCTCTAGTAGGCTGTCTAATAAATTAAACTTGGCTTGGAGTGTTAGGATCAATAGAAATGGTTTGTTGTTAGTTTGAAACTCTGTGTACATGAGACCGAGGAAACGTAGAGGAGGAACTTGGATGAACTTAAAGTTGTGGAACATTCGAATTACAATTACAATAAAATGTAAAAGAGAATGCAAGATGAGATTGATGGTTTGTTGCAGAGAATGGAGGCAACAAAGCAGCAATGGGTTTAACTTTTTAATTTTATTATTATTTTGTTTTCTGATTCAGGATACTGCTAGAAACATGTTTAATTTATTGAACTTCTGCTTGGTTTCCAGAATAAATGATTTTCAATTTATAAATTCATGATATTTGTTTATTTATGGAACCACAAAAGGTCAAGTTAATATTCACATGCTCAAGTTTCTTCCTATACTCCTTCAAATTTCTAGTAAAGTTATATTGGGTTTTTATTTTATTTTTAATGCTAATGACAAATGACCAGAGTTAATTATAATTATTAAGTATGATTACCCTATAATTTTGTATATTTTCCTATTTGAGTATTTATGTATCCTGTTAAAATTAATGTTTGGTTTGTGTACTGTTTTTTAGTCTTCACAATAATGGATATCCCCCAATCCGCTATATCGGTTTTGGGTCAGGCGCTCCGCGCCATTATCCAAGATTTACAACATAGTTTCCATGATACTTCTAACAAAATGATAAATGCCAAACTAGAAATAGCGTACCTATAGTATTGTTTAATTGCTGCCATGGACATGTTCTGTAGTCGCTCTTCTGACCAACCCTTTTCTGAGGAGGTATTCTGGAATCCTACTGTCCCTTGTGCATGGGCAAGAGGTGGATTTACAGCAAGTCTATCAATAATCCTATCTACATTTCTCAAGTTCTCGTTACCGTAATTCATATTATGCTCTCCAACAGGTGTAACTCATTAGCTATGATGAATTGAATTCTCTCCATCTCTTCTGTTAATCAATGCTCTTTTTATTATCATATTTAGGGTTTTTATTTTTATTTTTATAATAATATTATGTGAAAGCTGCTGTGAAATCTTATGATAGATATAAGACTGTTTGTTTGTCTTTGGATTCTGTTTGGTTGCAGATGAAAAAGTGTTCAAATTCTGATAAATCATTTATCTGCTTTTAAAGATTTAGCAGACAGTGTTATGTTGCTTGAACTGATAGTAGACGCATAGTGGAGTGAAAAAGTTGAAGCTAGTCATGAGAGTGATTCTGAAGAAGGAACCACTCACAATCACATTTATGGCATTATTATTCATTTTATATATATTTATATGCTTTACAAATGGAGAAGGCCACTATCTTTTTGAATTATTATTTCTGTGTTACAGACTTAGAAAGCTTTTGTGCTTTACTAATATTAATATTAATTGTGATGTTGATTTGCATATTCTGTTGTTTTTTTCGGCTCAAAGAACAAAGGGAAGAGAAAGAGATCTGGTAAATGTGGAAATCGCTTATGGAAATCCATTGGTCTTGGATTCAAGACTTCCAGAGAACCACTAAAGGTTTTTATTATTATCTTTACTATGAAGTCCAAATGCACAATCTCTACAATTTCAGAAGATCTTGTACTATTTTACTTCTGTTTTCCAACATTTATTCTTTTACTTTTTTGACTCTGTTTGTCCAAACTCCATTAGGAATTTTCTTTGGAGACTAGTCAGGATATTCTCCAACCATCGGCAACTTGAGGAAAAAAGGTCTGATGATTGATGTTACCTTCCCTGTATGTAATTCCAATCCTGAGTCGGATGACCACTTGTTTATGCACTGCACTGCTGCAAAGCTAGTCTGGTTGTGGTTGCTTTATCGGTGGGAGAAAAAGAGGCGTAAGACTGAAATCGAGAAAAAGAGGCGTACGAAACCAGAAAAAGAAAAGCAGAGGTGTGTGCTCTCAACCCTTATCGCTTTAATTCGATATCTCTTTTTCTCCCTATCAATCTTCAATCCTCTGCATTAATCGATTCGATCGGTATCAATTTTTTTTCTTCTTATTCGTTACGACATTGACGGTAATGGTAACGATGTTTTTGAAATTCAAACCCTAGAAATCTTGATTTGAATTGGTGCCAAAACAAAAAAGTTGATCGCATAGGCACAAGAAAGAGAGAGATGATGATACATAAAATATAAAGCTTTCCGTTCCCGTTCCTGTTCTTGAAATTCAACCAAGAACACCCGATCTCTATGAATCTTGGTCATTCGAACCCTAGAATTCTGATTTGAATTGGTGCTGTAAAAATATGGCAACGAAGTCACCGACTTTGTTATTTGGATTCAAGTTTCTGCTGTCCATGATTTGCTTCATTTGAAAGAGAGATATGAATCTCTCTCTATTTCATTTTCAACCCATTATCCTTTGGTTTCTGATCTATTGATTCCCTTCTTCTATTGAGCAAACATTCTCTGTCTCCAAAACTGTGTTTGACACAAATGCTTTTGGGGTAGGTTTTTGTTTGCAACAGCATTATAATTGATTATCCAAGAATGTATAATCTTGATGATTCTTGATTGAGAAGGTTAATAAAAATTGAAAAGTCCCTATGCTTGGATGATCTCAAATTTAACTATGAGATAAATTCTTGACTTATATGTGGCCTTCAATATGAATTTTTTATTCATATGAAATGAATCTGATATAATATGTTTCGATGATCAGGTACTTAATTACGAGATGAATTCTTGACCCAAAATGTAGTTTGCAATATGAATTTTTTATTCATATGAAATTGCCATAATATTTTTTGGATGACCGTAAAAGTGGCCTTCAATATGAAAAGAGATTGAGAATTTGAGATAGTATGATTGGATTATTTGGAATTTAATCACGAGATAATTCTTGACCCAAAATGTGGCTTGCAATATGAATTTTTTATTCATATGAAATGAAATTGAGATAGTATGATTGGCC
>NC_021160.2:54323692-54337780 GCF_000331145.2 Cicer arietinum
AAAACCTGATATTTAATTACAAGATGAATTCTTGACCCGAAATGTGGCTTGCCATATAAATTTTTTATTGATATGAAATTGGATCTTGACCCTACATGTGGCCTTCAATATGAGTTTTTTATTCATTTGAACTTGGAATTGGATGGGCAGTATTGTGCCTCGATGATTTTAGACACAAATTTAATCTTTGAGTCTATATGACATTAAATTCGATAAATTGAGATGACAATATTGTGCCTCAATGACCTTGGGTGGTGTGATGAAATTTGGTTGTCCTGTTGAAGGGGCATCCTACAATGCCTTGTTGACGGTCTCGAAAGGCAAAGAGATTCAAAAGATCATTAAACTGTTGGCAGAGATGGAAAAAACGAAAATACGGATCCAGTGTTATAACCTTTGGGATTATTATTAATCACATATGCAAGGCTAGGAGGATCAATCAGGCGTTGAGGGTATTTGATAAATGATGTGGTCTTGTATAATACTTTGATTGACAAACTTAGTAAAGTTGGGTGGGAAGAAGATGGTTTGAGTTTGCTGGCATAGAGGAAAACTGAGAAGAAAAATAGGCCAAACATTGTTCCATATAATTGCTTGATTGATGGGTTATGCAAAGCTGAAAGGAAATGCTGTTACTTATACTGTTCTGATATCTGCATTCTGTGGTGTGAACAATATTGATAAAGCCATGCAATATTTTGATGAGATGTTGAGTTCTGGATGCTGACCGGATGCAATTGTTTACATGAAGTTTGGTATCTGGCTTAAGCATTGTTGGAAGGATAAGTGATGCCAATGTTGTTATGTCACAGTTGAAACGGGTTGGGTTCAGTCTTGATACATATGAGGCAGTTATACATTCATTCATATTGTTTAAAGAAGAATGTTGATGAGGCCATGAAGTCACTCTGTTAGTAGTAGGCTTGAGATATAAGTTAAATGCTTAGCTTTTAATTGTCTAAACTCCAAACTTTCGTACTCTTTTGAGCTCATTTTCAAACCATATTATTTTAGTAATATGCTGTGGAATCACATTACTTTATTTGGTTATCAGATTGAATAACTGTTTGAACTTTGAAGGGGTTGATCATGAACTTTCTATTACGATACTATGACACTTTTTTTCTTATTGATGAAAAAATTGAACTATCTAAGAAACAGAGGACAAGATAGTGTGCCGATTGATGAAGGCAGCAGAATGGATAGTGTGACCCTAACAATTAAAAATTGAAATATGCACAGATCACGTCGCGTGTGGAGATCAACGCCACAGACTCAGCCACCGACGAAGATCGGAGCCGGAATCTTCAGGAACTTGACAGAGCAGCTTTGTCACGTCCGTTGGATGAAACTCAACAGAGTTGGTTACTGGGTCCCATTGAACAGAAGAAGTATGTAGATCTGGGTTGTATCATTGTTAGCCGCAAGATCTTCGTTTGGACTGTTGGAATAATTGTTTTTGCTGCTTTTGTTGATGGTTTTGTTACTCTTATTGTTAAAACTGTTCCTCGTCATCATCATAAACATCCTCCTCCTGATAATTATACACTTGCGCTTCATAAGGCTCTTATGTTCTTCAATGCCCAAAAATGTAAGGTTTTTTCTGAATGTCCTCTTCATTTTGTTTTATTGGGACTTACTAATTGGGTGAATTTTTATTTTTTATGAAAGTGGGTTTTTTATATATGGTACTTTACTTGATTTGTTATGTGATTCATTTTTATGTTATGATTCATATAGGGACCAATAGTGTAAAGTTTGATTTTTTATGAAAATGGTTTTTTTATTTATATTTTTGTATGTTATTATAGTTGATTTGATTTGTGATTCATTTCTCTATGTGTCATAGAGGGACTAATAGTGTAAAGTTTGATTTTTTATCTTGTGATCTGGGAGAGATCAACCCCTTAAGCGAAAAAGTTTGATTTTTTATGCAAATGGTTTTTTTTATTTGCTTTTTATGTTATGTTATCTCAATTTGATTAGTGAATTTTGTCAAAAAAAAGAAGTTTGATATGTGAGTAACTTTCAACTTTCTGATTATGAAGACCTGAATGACACATCAGGAGTTAAATCGGTGAGTGAAAAGAAGAAGTTCATGAAAAAGCTAAAGTGAATAAAAGGAAAAGCTGGAGATAAGAAAAAGGATTTTATAGGATGGGGTTCAAGAAGTCTCATTGATTTTCTTGAAGATATTAATAGAGACACAGCCAAAGAACTTTCTGTACACGATGTTGCTTCATTTATCATTGAGTACTGCAATAGTAACAAGCTATTTGACCCTTCGAAAAAGCGAAAGATCATATCTGATGAAAAGTTAAGGACTTTATTACAGAGGAAGTCAGTGAACAAAAAGTTAAGGACTTTCCTGCTACTAGTTTAGTTTAGTCTTTGTGTTTCCTTCTACTCCAACTTATATATTAATAACTTGCAATCCATCATTTTAAAGGGATCCCCGTTCAAAGGACCTTTTGAAAGTATTTAACATCGACGGTCAGCCAGAAAATTGAGTTGACATGTCGTCGGTGCAGCAGGATCAAGCAGTAGAAGACGAAATGAAGGTAAAGTTTGTTACCAACACAAAAAAAGACAAGTCCCAAAGTTCGAGTTTTCTGCAGAGGTCACGTAATGCAATAATGGGAGCTGCGGATGCTGTCCTTGAGTTGCAACCAAGGGAGCTGGGGCATTTGTTGAAGATGCTAAAAGACCAGAAGCGCTTGTGCAAACAAGTGATGGGATGATTTGGAGTGGATGTACAAATGGCTTACTTGTGCAGTGGGATGGCAGTGGAACCCGATTGCAGGATTTTAATCGCCACCCTTGTGCCGTTCATTGCTTCTGCACTTTTGGAACACGAGTGTATGTAGGCTATGTGAGTGGTATTATCCAAGTACTGGACTTAGAAGGCAATATAATTGCAGGATGGGTTGCTCATAATAGTCATGTGCTTAAATTGGCTGTTGGTAACGGTTCTGTGTATAGGTTGGCAACTCATGGCGACATACGCGGATGGAATATTGCATCCCCAGGCCTTGTTGACAACATAATAAGATCAGAGCTGGCCTCAAAGGAATTTACTTATACAAGACGACACAATATCAGAATTTTGATTGGCACATGGAATGTTGGTTAAGGTAGAGCTTCCCAAGATTCAATTTTGCCGTGGTTGGGGTCCGTTGTATCAGATGTTTGGCATTGTTGTGGTTGGTTTGCAAGAGGTGGAGATGGGTGCTGGTTTTCTTGCAATGTCTGCGACAGAAGAAACTGTAAGACTTTATTCACATGCTTAATTATGCATTTGAACATTAAATTAAGTTTTGTTTGAAGCGTTATTTACTTTATATGTAAAACTACCTTATAAATTGTTGGATGAATTTGTGTTGGAAACATAGTTTAGACTTGTACTTAAAAGAAAAAATGTATAGACACATAGACTTTTTTCCACTTTGTTCCTAGAACATCTGGCCCTACCCATAATTTGCAGAGGGGAGTTTAAGCAGAGAGTGAAACTAGGGTTTTAGCCTAGAGTGAAGTCTATGAAGTATTTTAGTGCAAACATACATTGGAACCACATAGTTTTCGTCTAAGTAGAAGTCAAACAGTGTATTTCGAGTGCAAGTTTAGCAAGAGGCACGCGAGTCTAAGGCAAGTTGATCTTTTGATGCATATATATAGTTTTAGGAAAATAGGAAAAATCCTATGTATCTTCGGCTTGTCTTCTCAACAATAGAAATAGAAATTAAATTAAAAAATAATACATTATTTTATTTGTAAATTTAAATTTATTTAGATAAATGAAAAAAGGCCATGTATAATTATGAACACATGCAGATCATGCGAAGAATGATTTTGTTCAGTTGGTGGACAAAATAGTCTGTTGGCAGGTTTTGAAAAGTTTAAGGACCTCTCAGGCTCTCACCCAGTTTAAAATATTTATACTGGCTATTTTAAGATGATGTAAAGTTTAGAAAGCTGCATATTTTCCCTTGTGCTTATACGTTACCATATTAAGTTTGCAGATTTAGACGGTGGAAAAACAGTTTTGTCAAAGTTGAAATAAAAAAAAGGAATTTGGTCTAGGAATTTTGTTTAACACTCTCATTAAAGATAGTACTGTATACTGCTACCGTAAAATAATGATGCTTCTTAGTGGTTGCAGTTGTAGCCATTTTATTTTCTAAAAAAGAGGAAGTCATCACGCGTATTTGATTATGTATTTGATTATCAGAAAAGAAACAAATGTAAATACAAAGAACAATTTTGTGTAATGTGTATAGTCTATCCATGCATTTAATGTCTATATAACGATTGTAGGTAGGTCTAGAAGGAAGTGCAATGGAGCAGTGGTGGGTGGATACAATAGGAAAGGCCTTGGAAGAAGGAAAAGCTTTTGAGCGTATGGGTTCTAGGCAGCTTGCTGGCTTTCTTATCTCTCTTTGGTGAGTCTGTGTAAACCATTTAGTTTGATAGACTTCCCACTTCTATTTTTGTATTTATGAAAAGGCTTTGCAGTTCTTTCTCCCTATAATGTACTCTGGATTTCTATCTTTGATAGTATTTCTATGCTTATATTATGAGTTGACATTCCTCAATTAGGGTAAGAAAGAATCTTAGAAAACATGTTGGGGACATGGATGCTGAAGCAGTCCCATGTGGTTTTGGACGTGCAATTGGCAACAAGGTTTGTTTTCATTTCCCTGACTACTTGATATTTGGGGACATTATGACATCAAATGAGAAAATCAGATCTATGCTCGAAGAATCATGTTATGTTCCACAATGCAATGTCAGCCCAGACAATATAGTCCTTGAAAACCAGGAGGCTTCGTTGTTGCTTATTACAAACAGAAGTACAAAGGATAAGGCTGTATACAAGATCACTTGTGAGGGCCAGTCTATTGTCAAGAATGATGGAGAAGCACCTGATTATATCCCAAGAGCTGCCTTTGGTTTTCCTAGATGGCTTGAGGTACTGTATCTTTACTTGATTATTTATGTTACTTTTGTGGGTTAGCAATTGCAAGAAATATTAGTTAGATGCAAATCTGACTACATGTGCAAAGTTTTTGTGGCATATCTTATTCTCTTAAATTGAAGTCAACAATTTTGAATTTTCAGAATAGATAGTGCCTTACATATCGTATTACTAACACAGAATGCATGATTTTCAACCTGTTCAGTTTTATATTATAACAATTTTCGATCAGAGAGTAATACATGGTTGTTATTTGTTAACATAAACTAGGATGCTTTTTCTGTAAGTGAAAAAGAAAATAACCTATTTGTTAAAATTGCTCATAATAGTTTTATTTCCTTTTGTAAATATAGTGCATGTTTCATGTTTATTTTTACTTCAAGATGAAGAACCCTGCCGTTTTCACTGACTAAAATTTCACTGACTAAAATTTAGAATAGTTAATGTAGAAAAAAATTCTCATATGTTTCAAAGTTTTGAATAAGATACAGGTGCTAATATGTTTAAATAGACTATTCTAAATAAATCTAATGGATCTGATTAATGGACTGAATAAAATAATTACAAATAACGTTGTTTGATAAGAACATAATACTCTAATGCTGCCATTTGAATCAAGTACCAGTCTGTTTAAATTTTTCAGTCATTATATGACATGAAATGAGAAAATCAAATGCAATGTCGTACAAAGGATAAGTTTGTATACAAAATCAAATGCCAGTCTTTTGTCAAGAATGATGGAGAAGCACCGGATTATATCCCAAAAGCTGCCTTTGGCTTTTCTAGATGGCTTGAGGTACTGTATATTTTACTTGATTATTTATGTTACTTTTGTGGGTTAGCAATTGCAAGAAATAATACAATTATAAAACGAAGATAATAATAACATATAAAAAAATAAAATTATCAAATAAAATATTAATTATATCTTTATTTGGTAACTCTATTTTATTATATATTATTATTATCTTCGTTTTTGTAGTTATACTTCATAAAAAAATAATAATAGTATATAATAAAATAGAGTTGTTAAATAAAAATTAATTATTACTTTATTTGATAACCTTATTTTATTATATATTATTATTATGTTCGTTATAAATTACAAATATAAAACGAAGATAATAATATGTAAAAAAGATAGAATTGTCAAATAAAATAATAAGTACATTTTTATTTGACAATTCTAATTTATTATATGTTATTATTATCTTCTTTTTGTAGTTGTACTTCATAAAAAGATAATAATAACATATAATAAAACAAAGTTTTCAAATAAAAATTAATTATTACTTTATTTGACAACTCTATTTTATTATATGTTATTATTATCTTCGTTATGAATTACAGCTATAAAACGAAGATAATAATGAATATAATATATATATATATATATATATATATATATCACGTGTGTATATTTATATTGTATAGATTATATTAAATAATACATTAATAAATAATAATAATAATACATAAATGAATAATAATAATAATTAATTGTTGTGATTGTTATTATTATTATTATTAAAAATTATTATAATTTAAAATAATTAAAATTAAAATAGTAAATTATTATTGTTATTATTAAAAGTAATTAAAATTAAAAATAGTAAATTATATTATAAATTTAAAAAAAATACATTAAAAAAACATTACATTAATAACATTAAACAAAAGACATTAAATTAACGAAAAAATACATCTTATTGATGTCCACTTAAATGACATCTAGCTCTTTGAACGAGTTGAGGTTCTTCCGGTTCATCCTGATCATTATTCTGAATGTAAGTTGTAGGTGGATTACAACCACTACCAGCGGCTCCATATAATTTTGAGAAACACAACATAAGCCGAATCAGGAGTTCTTTTGTATTTTTGGAACCGGAACGTAGTACTGAGTCGTTGGTGGATCATAACATGAAACTTCTGTAGTAGGGACATGTAGGTGAAGTGATGATAGAGACAGTTGTGCCATGTTTTGTTGTCGTGAGTTTGATTGGGAGGTTGACGGAACAAAAAGATATGACGGTGGTTGCAAACGGAGATCACAAAGATATTGTTCGACATATATAAATAATTTGGTCTTGTCTATACCAAATCATATATTCTTTGATGTGACATAAAAGACCTATATTGATTTTTAATTATAATTATTTTTTAATTATAATTATTTTTAATAATAATTACAATAATAATAATTAATTATTAGTATTATTTATTAATGTATTATTATTATTTATTAAATATATTATTATTATTTATTAATATATTATTTAATATAATTATTTATTAATATATTACCAATTAAACCCAATTAAAACGAGAAAAAAAAATTAAAAACTCTTTTGGGAGGTTGCATCGGCCAGCGACCTCTAAGGTGAATTTTTTTTGACCTTCAACTGGTCATAAAATTGAAAGTGTCTTGATTAAAAAAAAAGATATATAATTGAAGTTACAATGTCCTGAAATTGAATAATAACTCAAATCTATTTATTTTTCAACACAAAAAACTGTTCAAAAAACCTCACTATTCAGATAACAAAAAATTAGAGCTATTGTAATTTCAAACTATCACATAAGCTTCATCATTCTTTCTAATGCACGACTCTATTTTATAATGTAGAAACCTTCTAAAATAATCACTTTACAAACCAAATCATTTAACAAAACAAAATAAGGAGCACTAACATAATTGCGATTTTCAAGGACAAGTGACAACCTCTATTAATCAGGGACAAGTGACAACCTCTATTAATCAGGGACAAGTGACAACACTTAGTGTTATCTTCTAAATACTCTTTATAAGGATGATTCTCAGGTAGAAGTCTTCTATATTCCTCAAACTGTTTCTCAGCTTGATCATTCTTTCTAAGCAAAGTATACACAACACTTTGACACAAATAAGGTCTAAAATCTCTCGGTTCTCCCTTCACAATCTCCTCATAAACCTTTAAAGCACCATGATAATCATCTTCCATTACCTTCACCTGTGCAATCAAAAACATAAATTCCCTCACTTATGAGTAACATGAAATATACATTTGACCCCCGAAAAAAATAATTCTTTTAATAGCCAATTTTAAGCTAAGGTTCCCTCATAGTAGCCAATTTTACCAATAATATGAAATATACACTTGACCTTGAAAAAATAATTCTTTTACAACATATGTGGCCCCAATTCTGTTAAATATTATTTAGAATTGCTGAATCATTTTCCCTTCTTACCCCAATTCGTCGCTGAGTGGCCAGCCTGCAATGACCTCATCATTCCGCCTCTTTGCTCTTCCTTGCGTTGGTTATGTTAATTTACCATGCATTTTAGTTTCCGTTTAGTTAATGGAGTTTTTTAAAGTTAAAACGTGAGATTAAAAAAAAATTGGAAAATGAGGTAGATAATACATAAGAGTATAAGACTGAGAAGACAAATATGGTAGTAAAAAATGATAAGAAAGGAGAATATCAATTATTGATAAAATTAATTAAAAGATAAAAGAATGAGAGAAATTGATTGTTAGTTGCACGATCTTCTTAGAAATTGACTAAAGATACTTTGAGGAATTGAACGCTAGACCATTGATTAGATAGATCGTATTTAACTATTGTGATGTTCAATTATTTATGTTAACTTGTGAAATAAGAAATATATGCTATATTAACTGTTGAATAAGAGAAAATGAGAGAGATCTATCGTAAAACCGTGTGACTGAACTACACAACAGAGTTTGTTTTATATAGGCTCAAGACAATAAATACTAAAATAAATATGGGAGATATTATCCCTATTTACATGATATGTAATAAATATAAATATATTTTCAACACTTCCCCTCAAGCTGGAGCATATAAATCATATGCACCAAGCTTGTTACATATATAACTGATTTGAGGACCTCTGAAGGACTTAGTGAATACATCTGCCAATTGATCATTGGAATTAACAAAGCTAGTGGTGATGTCGCTTGATTCGATCTTCTCCCTTACAAAGTGACAATCTATCTCAATATGATTGGTCCTCTCATGAAAAACCGGATTAGTGGCAATGTGCAATGCTGCTTGATTATCACATATTAATGTCATTTGTGTTGGCTCTTTAAATTGAAGCTCTTTGAGTAACTGTTTCAACCAAATGAGCTCACATGTCATTAATGCCATAGCCTTGTATTCAACTTCAGCGTTAGATCTTGCAACTACACTTTGTTTCTTACTCTTCCAAGATATTAAGGTTCCTTCAACAAGTACACAATACCCATAAATAGATCGCATATTAATCAGTGAGCTTGCCCAATCAGCATTTGAATAATCAACTATCTGAGTATGTCCTCTGTTTTCATAAATTAGACATTTTCCTGGAGCACCTTTAATGTATTTCTAGATTCATATCACAACATCCCAATGTTCTTGACAATGAAAGTTTAAGAATTGACTTACCACACTAACGGCAAAAGAAATGTATGGACGGGTAACTGTGATGTAGTTTAATTTACCAACCAATCTTCTGTATCTCCATGAATCTAAAAATGGTTCCCCATGATTAGGTAGAAGTTTGACATTTGGATCCATAGGAGTGTCAACCGGCTTGACATTCAACAAACTTGTATCTTCAAGAATATGCATGGCATATTTTCTTTGTGAAATTACTAAGTCGTCCTTAGATTGGGCTACCTCAATACCCAAGAAGTAGCAGAGCTTGCCAAGATCTTTAGTTTGAAACTGATGAGATAAATGTTGTTTCAATTGGAGTATGCCCTGTTGATCACTACCAGTTATGACAATATCATCTACATAGACAATCAAGTAAATGCACCATTGGGTTGAGTGGCGATAGAAAAGAGAATGATCAACTTCACTTTGAATCATGCCAAATTGTTGCAACAAATCTACCAAACCAAACTCGAGGAGACTGTTTAAGACCATAGAGAGACCTCTGAAATCAACAAATCAAGGTAGAGGACTCCCCTTGAGCAACAAATCCAGATGGTTGCTCCATATACACTTCTTATTCAAGGTCACCATGCAAAAAAGTATTTTTAATGTCAAGTTGATGTAGAGACCAATGTCTGATGACTGCAATAGAGAGGAGTTTTGGTGTCATAACCTCACGAGTTTGCTCTCTTGAGAATGAACACTTCATGTCCAATAGATGAGAATAAATAGGGTATTGGTGTTGTAGTAGTTGCAAATCATTTTACTATCAGATTTAGAGGTAGTAGAAACTTTAGCTATGTGGAAATGTTTGGAATTTGCTACATATATGTCTTTCTTTAATCTTATTGATTATGTTATTGGAAATTGTATTAATTTTAATGTTTGTTTTTATACTTTAAATTTTTTATATGTTAGACATGTGACCAATATTTAACTAAATATGTTTTTTATAATTTGAATTATACGTAGATTGAAGAGAGTCCGCCTTATATTTATGTTGTCTTTACTTTTGATTTGTTGTTAAATTTTATTTAATGAAATTATCATTAATGTAAAAAAAACACTCAATAAGACTTCATAACTATACCATAACACCTCATCTTTGCATATCTTTTATTTTTTTGATTGCGTGCATATCCTTTACTAATAAATTGTTAACATTTATAAAACATAGGAACCTATGTAAAAAATCAGAAATGATGAAAATCTACTTCAATATAGTTTTATCTAAATTTATAACAATAATAATTTTTTTTTAACTATAACTATTTATCTTTCAAATTATCAAAAATGAAAATTACATTATATATTACTTTGAATGCAATAAAATATTACTAATATCCCCAAAAAATATTATAAATATTTTTTTTGAAAGGATGAATAATTTTATAAATATTATATTATATAAAATATAAATATAAATACGAAATCGGTTGAAAGTTTGTGGTTGCTTTATCAGTGGGAGAAAAAGAGGCGTAAGACGAAATCGGAAATAGAATCTCTGTGTTGAATTCAATCATTCTGACGGAACCAGAAAAAGAAAAATAGAGGTATGTGCTCTCAACCCTAATCGCTTGAATTCAATATCTCTTTTTCTCCCTATCAATTTTCAATCTTCTGCATTAATCGATTCGACCGGGATCAGCTTCGTGTTTGGTGTTGATGTTTTGAGCCAATTTTTTTTCTTATTCGTTGCGACGTTGACGGTAATGGTAACGATGTTCTTGAAATTTAAACCCTAGAAATGTTGATTTGAGTTGGTGCAAAAAAAAGAAAAAGATGATCGCATAGTCACAAGAAAGAGAGAGATGGGGATACAAAATAAAATATAAAGCTTTCGGTTCCCGTTCCTTTTCTTGAAATTCAACCAAGAAAGCCCGATCTCTATGAATCTTGGTCTTTGGAACCCTAGAATTCTAATTTGAATTGGTGCCGTAAAAAGATGACAACGAAGTCACAGACTGTTATTTGGATTCAAGTTTCTGCTGTCCATGATTTGCTTCATTCGAAAAAAAAAGATATAAATCTCTCTCTATTTCATTTTCAACCCATTATCCTTTGGTTAAACTTTCTCTGTCTCCAAAACTGTGTTTGACACAAATGTTTTGGGGTAGGTTTTTGTTTGCAACATTAACGCATTATAATTGATTATCTTGATGATTCTTGATTATTCTTGACCGAGAAGGTTAATAAAAATTGAAAATTTGCAATAAGTACCTTTAAGACAAGTCGGTCACTATGCTTGGATGATCTCAAATTTAACTATGAGATAACTCTTGACTTAGATGTGGCCTTCAATGTGAAATTTTTATTTATATGAAATGAATTTGAGAAAGTATGTTTACGAGATGAATTCTTGACCCAAAATGTGGTTTGCAATATGAATTTTTTATTCATAGGAAATTGCCATAAAATTTTGTGGATGACCCGAAAATTAACTATGAGATAGATATTTTACCGTAAATGTGGCTTTCAATATGAATTTTTTATTCATATGAAAAGAGATTGGGAATTCAAGATAGTATGATTGGATTATTTGGAATTTAATCACGCCATAATTCTTGTCCCAAAATGTGGCTTGCAATATGAATTTTTTATTCATATGAAATGAAATTGAGATAGTATGATTAGAAGACCCGAAATTTAATTACAAGATGAACTCTTGACCCAAAATGTAGCTTGAGATATGCATTTTTTACCTGCATGAAAATAAATTGAGGTAATATTTTTGGATGACTTGAAATGTAATTACGAGATAGATTCTTGACCCTAAATGTGACCTTCAATATGAGTTTTTTTATTAATATGAAATTGAGATAATATTTTTGGATGATCTGAAGTTTAATTATGAGATAGATTCTTAACCATAAATGTGGTCTTCAATATGAATTTTTTATTTATATGAAATGAAATTGAAAATTTGAGATAGTATGATTGGATGACCCGAAGTTTAATTACGAGATGGAGTAGAGAATATCCTATCATGATGTTTTTGTTGATGCTACCTCAGATTAGAAAGCTGAAAGGCCAAAATATTGAGAATGGTTAATTTCTTCCCTAATTTATTGCTGACAGGTTGTGCCTTAACCATGTTTCCATACATTTGCTCAGTACATGGACCGCAAACTGAAGCTTGAGTCTCCATCAGAACAATCACGTTTATTAAGTGAAATTCCAAAAGTAATTCCTGAAATGGTTTATACCAATATGTCACCAAAAGATTCCTGAAGCGAAGATAAGCTTGAGCAAAATGATTTGCCAAAATTTGCCACTGGAGATACTTGTAACTCCAAACATGGTGGTTTTGCTCAATGTATGGATAAGAGAACATATGTTATAGGTCTGTCAGGCTTCTTATATATACTCCCTCTGTTTTCCTATATATCTAATGTGTGCTTATAAGTTATAACTACTTCATTTTTAAAAAATTCTGTATATAAGGTACTTGAAAGTGCATCTGTTATTATCTTCACATTCTTGTCATGGTATGATTTGTCATTTCATTGAGATCCTCTCCTGGACATAAAACTTTAGAGATATATTGTATTGAACTCATATTTGTGATGTCAAAGTATTGAGATATATTATAAATTTTTTCTTGAACAATTGTTTGTTTATGGTGCTTCCCAAACCGGTTATGAGGTCCAAATCCAAAACCGGATCTAAAGCCATTTTAAATATCCTAATATGGCTATAAACCAATTCATTTATAACCGGTTGGATAACCATCCACATTTTATTTTTGGATTTGGATTTAAACGGGTTTTTATCCATTCAACTCCCAAATTTCAATCTCAAAACTCGAAAAGGGTTTTCCGGCAATGCTTCATTCCGGCAAACCGACCTTCCATCTTTGAAGCGCCGTCATTCCTTCTTTCTCAAACGTTTAGCTCACTCGTTCGTTTCTATTCCTCCTTACCAAGTTTTTTCTCCTATTTATTCTTCTTTTATGTTGTTTCAATGACTATTTTGATTGTTATTTTTAACATTTAAGTTTAGTTTTGATTGTTTTCTAGGTGTGTTGTTTCGTTAAATTACTATTCTTCTATTATGTTGATTTTTTCTGCTGTCGGGATGTGATTTCTATTGTTATTGTTTTTCTCCCTATTCTTACAACTTCAATCAACACTAAATTTGTTCAATTTATAGTTTTTGGTTTATGGGTATTTTATTTTACTCTAGATGGAAATGGTTGTTCCTGAATTTTTTTCCGGTATTAAGTTTTGTTCCTTAATCATTGATCGATGGATCTAGGCTCTGAGTTTGAGTTGTTTTGCAGCTTCCAATTCCTAGTAAATTGACTGGACTATTTTTGATGCAGTAACCGTGTTAGGCTCGACTTTGAATCATCAAAAGGCATTTGAAGTGCTTGAAATCACAATCCCAAGTATTTTGAGGAACTACTTAAGAGGAAAGGGGAAAGGTGTGCCTACCGGTGTAGATTGGACAAAAGCACAATCGATTGTGCCATTTTTAAAAATGTTTGACGATGCCATCTTACGAATATCTGGGTCCTCCTATGTTGCCTTTAATATGTATATGTTTTAGGTTTTTGGAATAGGTGTAAAGATACTTAAAATGTCTAACTCCAAGAATATGTGTTTAAAAGTAGTGGCTGATAAGATGAAAACAAAGTACGACAAATATTGGGGAAAAAAATGAAAATTTGAACATGTTGTTGATTT
>NC_021160.2:54339085-54343184 GCF_000331145.2 Cicer arietinum
ACATTTTATTTTTGGATTTGGATTTAAACGGGTTTTTATCCATTCAACTCCCAAATTTCAATCTCAAAACTCGAAAAGGGTTTTCCGACAATGCTTCATTCCGGCAAACCGACCTTCATTCTTTGAAGCGCCGTTGTTCCTTCTTTCTCAAACGTTTAGCTCACTCGTTCGTTTTTATTCCTCCTTACCAAGTTTTTTCTCCTATTTATTCTTCTTTTATGTTGTTTCAACGACTATTTTGATTGTTATTTTTAACATTTTAGTTTAGTTTTGATTGTTTTCTAGGTGTGTTGTTTCGTTAAATTACTATTCTTCTATTATGTTGATTTTTTCTGCTGTCGGGATGTGATTTCTATTGTTATTGTTTTTCACCCTATTCTTACAACTTCAATCAACACTAAATTTGTTCAATTTATAGTTTTTGGTTTATGGGTATTTTATTTTACTCTAGATGGAAATGGTTGTTCCTGAATTTTTTTCCGGTATTAAGTTTTGTTCCTTAATCATTGATCGATGGATCTAGGCTCTGAGTTTGAGTTGTTTTGCAGCTTCCAATTCCTAGTAAATTGACTGGACTATTTTTGATGCAGTAACCGTGTTAGGCTCGACTTTGAATCATCAAAAGGCATTTGAAGTGCTTGAAATCACAATCCCAAGTATTTTGAGGAACTACTTAAGAGGAAAGGGGAAAGGTGTGCCTACCGGTGTAGATTGGACAAAAGCACAATCGATTGTGCCATTTTTAAAAATGTTTGACGATGCCATCTTACGAATATCTGGGTCCTCCTATGTTGCCTTTAATATGTATATGTTTTAGGTTTTTGGAATAGGTGTAAAGATACTTAAAATGTCTAACTCCAAGAATATGTGTTTAAAAGTAGTGGCTGATAAGATGAAAACAAAGTACGACAAATATTGGGGAAAAAAATGAAAATTTGAACATGTTGATTTCTTCTGTCTTAGATCCCAGGAACAAATTAAAGTTTGTCAATTGATTGATCACTCAGAACTTTCATACCAAATTAAAAGATTTGTTGAAAACCCGTTTGGATGAACTAATTATGGAGTATAGTGGTGTTGGAGAAGAGTTCCATTGTGAATCACAATCGACTGAATTTGATTTAAGTGGTAAGGAAGATCTTTATAGTTATAATAGAGTTTTATTGAGCACCGGTTCGTCCTCTATTGAAAAGTCTAATTTGGAAAGGTACTGGAAGAATCTTTAGAGAGTCGGCCATCTATCAACTATGATGTTTTAAATTGGTGGAAGTTAAACTCAAGCCGTTTTCCAATTCTTTCAAAGATAGCCAAAAACTTGCTTGTCATACCAATGTTTACAATGGCATATGAGTTTACTTTTAGTACCGGATGAAGAGTGATTGACGAATATCATAGTTGTCTCACACATCAAAAGATTGAAGCTCTAGTTTGTACGGCTAGTTGGCTTAAAGGATTATGTAAATCGTCTTCAAAACTAGAACTGTGACGGAGTGCTTGTTACGTAGACAATCGAACAACTTTAACATACATTAACTCTAACGCCTTGCTTTTGTAATTGATTTTTTTTTTTGTAATTGTTTTTGATATAGTTAGTATATGACTTTAGAAGTTATCAACTCCATTAGTTACTTGAATCCCTTTATACTAGCAATTGTTTTAAATTCGAGTTAGGCTTCAAAAGGTTACTTATATTTTGTAATTTTGGGTTGGTTTGAGAACTTTATCGATTTATTCATAAATAGTCTATTTTTAAACTACGAATAAATGGTTTTTTAAAAATAGTAAATAATTGAAATAAATGGTTTTTTAGAAAATAGCAAATAATTTTTTCTCGATTCCCGATTAAACGTGTTATGACAAATGTATCCTATTGGTCCATTTTGACGTGGCTACACATATCACTCTATCAAGAGCCCTATACACAAATCCTATTATCCTGGGGTTGTTAATAGCAATGGCAACGATAATTTTCATCAAATAGCTTACATATGTGACATGGTTGGATAACTTCGTGATGATAAAAAAAATAGCAACGCAAAGGGGTTGATGTGCATTGTATTGGAAAATTAAGAGAAACAATTTAAAATCATTTTCAAGAGCGAAATCTAACTTGTTGTCATGTATCACGCACTTGTTGAAGTAACAATGTCTCGATTTACAAGAAAGAGGGTTTGAATTGTAAATGTGCCTTTTAAAAATTCCTGTTAAAACTTAAGAAAATAACTCAAGAATGATCTTGGTTATGAAAACAGAAAACGGAGAACGTTCTTGGTTTATGTTATAAAACAGAGAACGTTCTTATATTAGTAGAAAATTAGTTTCTATTTTATCTTAATTGATCAATGCAGTATAATAAAGAAATAGATAGGAAAGAGAATACCACACAAATATTTATCCTGGTTCACCCAACGTGGGTTACGTCCAGTCCTCACACTGTGAGATTTTCTACTAAGTGTTTAAAACAAAGAGCCTTCTTAATCTTACAACACCTAGAATAGATCAACCTTGATCTATTTCCACCTTAATTATTTTCCACCCAAAAAGCAATTACAACACCTATCTAACCTTGATAGGAAGCAATCTTAAACAAACTATAAAGAAACTCTTATAGTTTGAGTTTTTACAAATGATTGAATTTGACAGAATCTGATATTGCTCAACTCTTGTTTGAGAATAGATTCTTTACAGAGTACCTAATGACAATTTCGCAGCTGATATATGAATGTGCAGCAGTGGCTGTTTCGCGAATTGCAGAGAATGATGTTGCCTCTGTTTTTGCAGAATTTCAAGCTTAAGTGTGATTGTATATTGTTGATTACTTAGCACTTGAATTTCTTGCTGAGAACTGAGATAATGGCCTTCTATTTATAGGCTGAAGATGTACTTGAATGAAGGTACAAGAGATGTTGGAGAGACTTTGCTTTTTGACTGAAACATTATTTTAGAATAAAAATAATCCTTCTTTGAAATAGCTTTTTGACTTTAAATGGTTTAGCATTTAAAGCATCTCTGTCCTTTCTTTGACGATTCTTCATTGATCTTGGATGGTACATTATCTGTCTTGAGTCTTGAGTGTAGCTAGAGAAGGTTAGAAATGATTAGGAACGAATTGCAGACTGAAACAGAGAGAATACATGGCTGCTGTTGATGTGCAGAAAACGGAGAATGATTAACGTTCTTGGTTTTTTTGAGTGAATGTTCTTGAGCTTAAATAATCATTCTGGAGTTCCCGTTTTAAACGTTCTGGGTTTCCTTTGGTATTGTCTTGTCATATGCCCAGATTGATCAAACTTTCTTGACATTTGAATTTTGGAACATGCAGATCGTCATGATTTTTGTCTGTCTTTGAGTCCTTTGATCTTTGCGATCAAATAACCTTTTTGAGTCTGGATTATTCGTACTTGTTCTTTGCCATGTACTTATTAGATATGAATGATTTCCAGAGCAGACTTTTTATCATAGAGATGGAAAAGATTTGACCAACTTGCTGTGATGGATAATTTGTTGAAGCTGAAGATCATTCTCTGTTATGATGCAGAATGATCTTGTTGTTGTTTTTTCTTGTATTTGCTTGATTCTGCTCTTAATTAAATCCACTCAAAAACATAAATTAAATTAACATAACATTTAGAATCATAATTAACATTCTTAATTAACCTTTGATTATTTTCATCAAAACTTAAAATATAGAGTTTGTCTCAACAATCTCCCCCTTTTTGATGATGACAAACATGTTAATTTAGATTTTAATTCTGATTCTAATATAAAGAGCTGTAACAGCTCCCCCTCAATTTGTGCATTTGTTAATTCAGCATAAAATAAAATATTTGAATGCAATCAGAAAGTGTTTCATTAAAGATAGCAGAAATACATTAATTTTGGTAGAGATACATCAAAAGTGGCAGAGTTACATAATGAGAACTGTGTTAAAATAAATGAAAATCTAACTTAATTCTCCCCCTTTGTCATACAAAAAGACAACAGTGATAGACCTAAGAGGCTAGGGAGGGAGAAGATCCTTCGGAGGAGGAGGATTTTCCAGGATGAGGGATCTGAGAAGGAGGTGGCACCGGATGAGGAGGCGGAGGTGGAATTCCCA
>NC_021160.2:54343501-54346912 GCF_000331145.2 Cicer arietinum
TTCGGATGAGGAGGATTTTCCAAGATGAGGGATCTGAGAAGGAGGTGGAACCGGATGAGGAGGCGGAGGTGGAATTCCCAGCTTGGGAGCAAGGTGATCAGCCATCCAAGTTCTGAGTAAAGTAGTCTCTTGATCATGCTGAATTTGTCTTGCCATGATGACCTGGAGAGCGGCCATGATATCAGAGTTTGAGGGTGCAGCTAAGGTGGAAGTGGAGGAAAGATGAGCGGAGGGTTGAGAAGAGGTAGCAACAACTTTGTTGGAAAGAATAGGCATGGCAGATAAGGATGGAATAGAGGCAAAAGAAGATGAAACAGATGGTTGGGGGCCAACAGATGAGGTAGAGGGACCATCAATAGCGGGAAAGTTCAAAAACTGACTTATGCCGAAAATGGATGAACTGGTTTTCTGTGGTGAAACAAACAGGGGAGACATGGTAGACAGAAGAGGATTAGACAAGAAAGTACTAAACTCATGTGTAGTGCAGGGAAGTGTTTGAGAATACGAGGGAATATGTGAAGAGACCGTGCCAGATGTTTGAGCAAAAAGAGTGGAATGTGATGGGATATGTTCTGGAGAACGTTCTGGAGGAGGTGGAGAACGTTCTGGTGTAGGAGTTTTGTCTGAGATTTCCTTAGGATCAGTAGAAGGAGAGGAGAAGGAAATACGATTTTTGGAAGGTCGTCTTCCTGTTGATCTCTTCCTTTAAAGAGAGATGGGACATGATGGAGGAGTAAGTGTTGGAGCAGAGGCGGTGTTACGCATATGAGATAGATTTTTGGTGGAAAACTTGGAAATTTTTATCAAAGATTTTTCAGATGCAAAAGATACTCCAAAATGCCTAAAGATTTTAGTAAGGACCATGCCATAAGGCACAATATTCTTTTTGTAATCTTTTTGGGCTGCACAGATCATGTGCTGGAGAATAACATGAGGTAAATTCAATCTCTTGCAGTTTAACAGATGATAAATGAGCAAGGCGTCATTATCAGAGACATACTCATGACTTCCACAATGTGGAATCAGAGTATGTTGTTGAAAACTTTGGGGATAGGCTTCAAATAAGTGGCCAAAAATCGTGTGGAGTTTTCTTCAAACAGCTCGGCCAAAACATCTGTCTTTCTAAGACCCAAAGCCGAATACCAGTTGTCACCAAAGACAGATGGCCCTTCTGTTGGTAGCTGAAGGATGTTGGCCAAAATGTCTGGAGTCAATCTGATTTCTACTCCCTTAATTTTTGAGATAAAAAGAGATTTGTCAGCAAAAGTTTTGGCATTGCAGTAGAATGCACGGACAACATCTGGGAAGTAAGATTCATAGATCTTTAAGAATGAAGTCCAGCCAAGAACATCAGTATGGTGCTGAACAACATTTCCATCTACAACAAGATTATCAAAAACAAAAACTCTGCCTATCCCAACTGGGCGTTGAGCCCATTTTTCATTGAAGAGGTTTGATTTGGCAAGGGAGATTAGAGGAGGAGCATTCTGTTTTGGTTTCTTAGTTGGGGAGATGGTTCAGAATCAGAGGACGTGGAGATAAGGGAAGGCTGAGGAGATGAAGATCGTTTGGTATGCTTTTGTGGAGAGGATTGAGGATGTGGAGAAGATTCTGGTGGAGGAGCAGTTGGAGAACGTTCTTGTGGTGAGGAACATGTGGGAGAATGTTCTGGAGAGGTGGGTTTCTGACTCGTTTTTATATTTTGTTTTGGGGCAAGCGTTTTCTTTCTCTGAGGATTTGGGAGATTTTTGCGAGCAAGAAATTGAGCAATAGTGATTGTGTTTTTGGTTTTCATGTGTTTAGTTGGTGGTTTTGGTTGAGAGAGTGGTTCTTTTTGGTTTGTGGAAGGGGAAACGATGTCATTTAACGATCTCCATTTTTGATGGGGATGAGTTGAGTGCGAAGGTTCAGAAGAGAAGGCCGATTTTGAGGGTGTCGAAGGGTTAGTAGTTGTAGATGGAATTTGTGGTGGTGGTGTTGGTACTGTGCGCATCGTGTTTCTTTGTGGTTCAGTTTGTGTTGGTGATTTTGCTACTGGGGGACACGAATCAGAAGAGTCATCACTCCCAGAGTCTGAAATGATGAAATAAAATGGTTTAGGGTTCATGGATTTCGACGTACCAATACCAGACTGGACACGCATGGAGCGGCGTGGAGGAGTGATTCTAGTGCGAAGATGGGGAGGCACTTGAGCGAAGTTTGGTGTAGGACGAGTGTATAGTGGTGGAAGAAAGGTAGACAGAGGAATGAGGTTTAGAACTTCTTGACTATTGTGAGGAGAGGGAGAAGCAGAAGATGTGTGTGGTGGTGATGGGCGAGGTGGTGGAGAGAGAGAGAACGCTCTCTGGATTGGTATGAGGAAGATGAAGAGGGTGGTGTACAGGGAGAGGCATTTTTTCGTGCAGACTGTTTGGTTCGAGCCATGGTTGTTTTTTGAGAAGAAGATGATGAAGAAGATGAACAGTGGACGTGGTTTAGAGAAAGAGAAAGATGATTCCAGCTTTCTTGATTTCACATACCTTTGGCTTAATAAATTGTGTTTTAATCCTTTCACGTATTGAACATCATTTATTTGAGCAGAGTTTGTCTTACCAATGGTTCCATTACCCTTAATTTGAGCTTGATCATCATTTCCAAATGTGACCGAACCATCATCCTTCTTGTTGAAGGTTATGAAACAATTTCTATCTCCTGTCATGTGCCTTGAACAACCACTGTCCAAGAACCAAGGCTTTCTCTTTGTATTTTGAAAACCAACCTGCAGGTGATATCATTTCAGTCTTAGGTACCCACTTTGTTTTGGGTCCTTGAGAGTTAGTTTTTAAGTGGTATATCATTCCCTTTTTAGAAACAGTTGTGTGGTTAGTTGTTGATTTTGAAATGGGTTTAACAACATATGATTTAGAGGAGTTGAACTTTGGTTTAAAAGATTTTTTGAAACGTTCAACTTGTAATTTTGAACTTTCTCCGTTTGGGAGACAAACTGGAGAACGTTCTCCGTTTTGCTGTTTCTTAGATACAATTTTGACAGGATGATTCTCCTATTTAAAAAGCTTCTTTCTTTCAATTTTTTCATCTCTTTTTCTGAAGTAGCACACAAATTCTAGATGTCCAAGTTTTTTACAATATGAGCATCAAGTCTTGCATTTTTCTTCCTTTCTTTCTGGGACAGAAGTTTTCATAGAGTTTTGTTTTTTGGGTTTGATTGAAACCAAGACCAGCTTTATCAAAAATTCCTATTTGAGATCCCATGATGTTATGAAAAGTTTCAGTGGCTTTAATGAAGTTTAGTAAATCTGTTTTGAGAAGTTCATTTTCATTTCTAAGTTGAACGTTCTCCAGTTGTAGCCCAGAACGTTCTTGACATTCTTCGCTTTCAAAAACTTTTGTTTCTTTCAATTCTTGAATCAT
>NC_021160.2:54347101-54355938 GCF_000331145.2 Cicer arietinum
TCTGAATCATCCCATGTTGCCATCATTGATTTCTTTTTGAAGGGAAATCGTTTTGGTGGATTTTTGTTTGATGGACATTCTGCTTTGTAATGTCCCAATTTGTTGCATCCAAAACATGTGACTTGACTCTTGTCAATCTCTGTTTTAGGATTTCTGTTTTGAAATCCCTTTTTGATTTGATCTCTTCTTCTCATCATTCTTTGTATTCTTCTAGTAAGAAGCGCGATTTCATCAACATCTCGTTGTTCATTTTCTTCTGATTCCTCTTCACCTGGTACTGTGATTTTATCTTGAGAGACTTTCAGTGCTATTGCCTTTCCTTTCTTGACTGGTTTGTCTTCTTGCAATACTACCTCATGAGCTCTTAGAGTTCCAATTAGTTCTTCCAGAGGCAGCGATTCAAGGTTCTTGGCTTGGCTTATAGCTGTCACCATTGGTCTCCAAATGATTGGAAGGCACCTCATGATTTTTCTTACTCTTTCTTGCACAGTGTAAGCTTTGCCAAGAGAGCGCATTTCATTTACTATTATGGTGAATCTTGAGAACATTTCATCAATGGTTTCTCCTTCTTGCATTTCGAACAATTCGAATTTCCTTATACCAATGTATATCCTTGTTTCTTTGACATGGCTTGTTCCTTCATGGTGAGTTTGTAATGTATCCCAAACTTCTTTTGGAGTTGTGCATTCATCTACCCTTTCACTTTCTTCACTGCTTAAAGCACATGATAAGAATAATTGAACTTTAGAGTTTAAAAGTACCTTAGCTTTATCTTCTGCTGTCCAATCTGTCCTTTCTTTGACGATTCTTCATTGATCTGGGATGGTACATTATCTGTCTTGAGTGTAGCTAGAGAAGGTTGGAGATGATCAGGAACAAATTGCAGACTGAAACAGAGAGAATACAGGGCTACTGTTGATGTGCAGAAAAACGGAGAATGATCAACGTTCTTGGTTTTTTTGAGTGAACATTCTTGAGCTTAAATAATCATTCTGGAGTTTCCGTTTTAAACGTTCTGGGTTTCCTTTGTTATTGTCTTGTCATATGCCCAGATTGATCAAACTTTCTTGACATTTGAATTTTGGAACATGCAGATCGTCATGATTTTTGTCTGTATTTGAGTCCTTTGATCTTTGCGATCAAATAACCTTTTTGAGTCTGGATTATTCGTACTTGTTCCTTGCCATGTACTTATTAGATATGAATGATTTTCATAGCAGACTTTTTATCACAGGGATAGAAAAGATTTGACCAACTTGCTGTGATGGATAATTTGTTGAAGCTGAAGATCATTCTCTGTTATGATGCATAATGATCTTGTTGTTGTCTTTTCTTGTATTTGCTTGATTCTGCTCTTAATTAAATCCACTCAAAAACACAAGTTAAATTAACATAACATTTAGAATCATAATTAACATTCTTAATTAACCTTTGTTTATTTTCATCAAAACTTAAAATATAGAGTTTGTCTCAACGCGTGTACCTACCTGTACTTACAACCCTATCTGAAAGTACACATGCACTATCTGAAAGTACATGGAAGAATTCAAATTTTATTACTCAATCCGAGGGTTTAAGGAGTTAGGCATTAAGGTTTCAGACATGGAGGAAATAATGTTAATCGAATAAAAAAAACTGTGGTAAAGGAGATAAGAAACAACTATCAAATAGTGGAAACATCTATCAAATCATGCGCAAAGGCACTAATTCTTGGTCCTTTACGATTCTGGCAAGCAATGTGTCGCCGTTTTAGTTGTCAGGTTGGAAACTGCAATCCGAAGCAACATAGATCGTAATTATATAAGGGAATTGACCACACATGAACTACATTTGATGGCTTATTTGTTGAAGGACCTGAAGGACAACGGCGACGAGTTCCCACATCTCAAGGTTCATCAATGGTGTTATTCATCTTTCATGTATTGTTCTTATTGATCATCTATTTTTCTGTTGGCGGAGCTTTTGCCCGTGATGCCATACTTGATGTAGCAAATGTTCTATTCGATTCGAGCTTTGTCTCCTTGTTCTTCATACTTGAAATTGTGGCTAAAAAACTTCTCGGACATTCATATTCCACCACCGCCTTTGTTCTGTCCGATTTCGCGTTCAAGAAAACAGACACAACCAGATTGGTCGCAACTGAGGTGAGAGTTCGAGTCTGACAAAGAAATGAGAGAATCAAGCAAAATGAGTCTCGTTAATGTTGCATCTAATTTTAGGCCTAATGGGCTCAGCCCAATCTGATTATAGCCTTCTATTCACAAAACAAGGAAATTGGATAATCTAATTAGAGGCCATACTTTATTGGGTCTAACCCAAGGCATGTTGAGTCCAATTCATTTATTAGTGGGTTTGCTGTTATGACAAGAAAATGCAGAATAAAGTGTATATGAAACTCAACAATGAGTATCCAATACCTCAACACTGGAATCCAGATCCAAATGAAAAATTGTATTTTATTATTTTAAGAGAATAGTTTGGAACCTTGTGGGATCCAGATCGAAGTGAAAAATTGTATTATATTATTTTAGGGTAGTTGCTATTAATTCTATTTTAGGATAAGATACACTTATTTTGTCCTACTATAATATTTTGTTTGATTCATCAAAATTTATAGGATAAATTACATCTGTGGTCCCTTAACTTAATTTCAAGTAACGTGTTAGTGTTTTATCTTTTTTTTTCCGACTTTGTTCAAAGCAATCTTGATCTGTTACAACAATTCCTTTCCACCCAGAAAGGGATTCAACTAGGTCACATATCAATCTTTATTGAGGATTTTACAAGTCACTTTTTAACCATAAAAAGATTTTCTACAAACTACTCAAACTATAAATAACACTTATAGTCTTAAGTTACAAAGTGATGATTTAAAGAGATTGGTAGAATTTGAGTATGCTCAACTGGTGTTTGAGAATAGATTATTGACAAAAGAGTTCATTAGAATGATTTTGATATTTGAAGAAGAAAATATAGCCGAATATTTTGTTTATGATTGGGAAGCTTTCAAGTATGTAAGTGATGAATTTTGTTAGCACTTGAAGTCCTTATTTTTTTCTTGAGCTTGAGGTTCTTTTTATAGGCTTCAAGAAGGTTGATGACAACTAATTTGAATGTTGAAAAAGTGTCCAACTGTCATGTGTCAAATTTGACTAAAAACTAGACTTTTTGAATCATGAATGTCTGAGCTGTAGCTTCTCATTCTTGATTGTGATTTATGATACTTTATGTGTGTAACACCCCGTTTTTCAAAGCGAGGGTGTATATTTTTTTTCTTCGTTTTCGGATCAAAGAGAAAGAGTGGAGTTGCGAAATCCTTGTTCTAACTCTCACCCAACCTTGGGTTACTAGTTTTGAAGAAAAGGAAGCGACGAAAATGAAAACGGGAGAAGGAGGAAAAATGGGTCACGGTTGAGAGGAAGGAGATGGAAATTGACGATTTTCTTTCCTTTCTTTTTCTTTCCTTTCTTTTTCCTTTCTTCCTTTTTCCTTCCTTCCTTTTATACTATTTTCTTTTCCTTTTCCTTCCTTCTAGTTTTCCTTTCTTTTTCCCTCCAAACAAACATATATAGATAATAAATATAACTTAACAAATATCTCAAAATATCTAGATATTTGTTAAATTACCGTTTCACCCGAAACGCATTAAATTATTCGTAAAAGATTCATTGCAGTTAAATTCAATTTATTTATCGACGAAAAATCTTAATTGGCATCAAAATATCTTTTTGATTATAAAACTCCAAAATATTATTAACTTTGGCTTAAAAGCCTCCGAGCCAAAATCCAAAATACACCAAAAATACATAAATGGTACTTTAAAATTATGGGTCTTACATTACTACCCCCTAAAATTAGTTTCGTCCTCGAAACTATGCATCGATAAATAACTCTGGGTGTTGTTCTCTCATCTTGCTCTCCAATTCCCAAGTCACATCTCCAGTAATTGGGTTCCAGATCACCTTGACCAACGAAACATCCTTGGTCCTCAACCGCTTAATCTTCCTGTCATTAATTCTCACGGGTGGTACTTCGAACGACAGGTTATCCTTTAGCTGGATTGTGTCTGGTTCGATCATGTGAGATGGATCTGCGAGATATTTCCTCAACTGTGACACATGAAACACATCATGAATATTGGACAGTATCAGAGGTAATGCAATCCGATAAGCAACCGGCCCAATTCGTGCAGAAATCTGATATGGTCCAATGAATTTCGGAGTCAACTTCTTCGATTTCAAGGCTCTACCTACTCCAGTAGTAGGTGTGACTCTCAGAAATACATGGTCACCCTGTTCGAATTCCAAAAGTCTGCGACGCTTGTCCGCATAACTCTTCTGACGATCTTGTGAAGTCTTCATTCTCTCCTTGATCTTCCTTACTTTAGCTGTGGTCTGTTGCACCATCTCTGGTCCGACAATCATATTCTTACTGTCTTTATACCAACACAAGGGCGTTTGACACTTGCACCCATATAAAGCTTCATATGGTGTCATTCCAATACTTGCGTGGAAACTATTGTTGTAAGTGAACTCAATCAACGGGAGTACATCATCCCAGCTTCCCCTATCATCTAATACACATGCTCTCAACAGATCTTCCAATGACTGATTCGTCCTTTCAGTCTGTCCGTCCGTTTGCGGATGGTAAGCTCAATCGTAGCTTCGTTCCCAACGCTTCGTGCAATGCTCCCCAAAAATGCGATGTGAACTTCGGATCACGGTCTGATACAATGCTCGATGGTACCCCGTGTAACCTCACAATTTCAGCAATGTAGATCTCCGTTAGCTGATCTACCTTATAGGTGGTCCTTACCGGCAAAAAGTGAGCATATTTAGTTAGTCGATCCACTATCACCCATATGGAATCATTCTTTCTCCTTGTCTTTGGTAATCCGGTTATAAAATCCATGGAAATGCTGTCCCACTTCCATTCAGGTATATCTAAAGGTTGCAACATCCCAGCAGGTCGCTGATGTTCCACCTTTGCTTTCTGACAAGTTAGACAAGTGGATACATATTCCGCCACATGTTTCTTCATTCCTGGCCACCAATAATTCTGCCTCAAATCCTGATACATCTTTGTTGCTCCAGGATGAATACTCAGCTTACTCTTATGCGCCTCTTCTAAAATCGTTTTCCGCATATTTGCAATTTCTGCCACACAAATCCTACCATTAGACCGCAAAACATTATCTGTCCCAATCTTGAACTCAGTCGTTTTCTATTGAATTAAGACGTCATCCTGAGAATTCGCAAATGTAACACCCCGTTTTTCAAAGCGAGGGTATATTTTTTTTTCTAAAAGTAATTAAAAACGAACAAAGAAATAAATCAGGAAATGCTTTTGGATAAATAATTGAGTCATTATAATTTACAAGCAGCGGAAAAGTTTCTCCAATTACAAATCCAAAACATTTCTACATAAACATCAAATGGTACATGGAACCCATTCAAAGATGATATAAAACTGATAATATTTGTATAAGTACAGTTTTCCAAAACTAAAATACTCCAAACCAAAAAGAAGGACCCCTAGTCCCTATACATCATCCTAATCTGATCATCCTACCAAAAACTATACACCCTGAGTAATCTCCACGCGCCCCGTGAGATCCTCCTAACACAACCGCAGTCAAGCATTCCCATCTCCATCCCTGTCCGTAGGGTACGAACCAGTAGGGCCGTCCTGACTCTCATCTGAGGGCAAAGCCCAGATTTCCACAATAGTGTAAAGGGTCACCAACCAGAAAATAACAGATAACACATAGCAATTAAGTTTTTGAATGCTCAAAACAACTTTTTAACTAAGCATGCACCTTAACAGGATTTTCAATATGCGAAAAGTTCATACAGTACATTGCCAATGAAAATGAAGGTAAAATGCAGTTCTCGATCTCCTAATTAACACATAATAAAACAAGACATGGATAGATTCATGAGCAATTAATCATACAACTAAAAATGAGGATTTTCACTGAGCCAATCGATTGGGCAATCGATTGGGGTGAAGATTTTTAATGAAAACAGAATCCTGGGCTGAATTCAATCGATTGGTAAATCGATTGATTGGTTCCTGAGCCCCTGGTTTCGAGCCAATCGATTTCCTAATCGATTTGGTGAGGGATTCTTAATGAAAACAGAATCCTGGGCTGAATTCAATCGATTGGTAAATCGATTGATTGGTTCCTGAGCCCCTGACTTAAGGCCTAATCGATTGGGCAATCGATTTCTTAACTGATTCCTTTGAAAATTGTTTTCGAAATCGATTGGCTAATCGATTTTGTTCATTTGGCCAAGCCCCTGTCTTCCATCCAATCGATTGGGAAATCGATTTCCCTGATCAGTTTTCCAAAAATTCATGAATTAACCTAAGTCATTCCTAATCAAGTCCACAACCTAACACTTAGCAATTCCTACGCGATTACTACGACACACAAAGGTTCGATAACCATCATACTCACACACAATACACAACACATAGCACTTAACACCTTCATCTCAGTTATCACGATAAATCAAAATTCGAATCACTCAATCATAAACTCAAATCAAACATGACTCGCGTGCCAGGCACCCTAATGCAATGCGTATATGCCAAAATGCATGGACTCGGAATTCCAAACCAAAACCCTCCTCGAAGGGCCGTAAATCATAATTGTACCGCCTATCGCAGGCCAAAGTACCAATTACCGAGGTGCCACCTATCACGGGTCAGCACGATTTACTAAAATGCGTAAATCATAAACGTACCACCTATCACGGGTCAGTACAGTTTACCGAGGTGTCACCTATCACGGGTCAACACGATTTACTAAAAGAAAAAGCGGAAATCGTAAATGTACCACCTATCACGGGTCAGTACAGTTACCATGGTGTCACCTATCACGGGTCAACACGATTTACTAAAAGAAAAAGCGGGAATCGTAAATGTACCACCTATCACGGGTCAGTACAGTTACCATGGTGTCACCTATCACGGGTCAACACGATTTACTAAAAGAAAAAGCGGGAATCGTAAACGTACCGCCTATCACAGACCAGTACTGTTTACCTAGGTGCCACCTATCACGGGTCAGCACAATCCACCAAAAATGTAAATCGTAAATGTACCACCTATCACGGGTCAGTACAGTTACCATGGTGTCACCTATCACGGGTCAACACGATTTACTAAAAGAAAAAGCGGGAATCGTAAACGTACCGCCTATCACAGACCAGTACTGTTTACCTAGGTGCCACCTATCACGGGTCAGCACAATTCACCAAAAACGTAAATCGTAAATGTACCACCTATCACGGGTCAGTACAGTTTACCAAGGTGTCACCTATCACGGGTCGACACAATTTACCAAATGAAATGCATGAGCATACACAGACTCCATTCACAACAATCGTTAAGCAAATGCAGATATTAAAAGATTCCCCATTTTTAATACCCATTTAACTTAAACGACTTTCAAACAACATTAATTAAATAAGTCATTAAGAGATTCCCCGTTCTTAATACCGATTTAACTTAATGATTTTCAAAACAAAACGTTAAGCAAACAGTCATATTAAGAGATTCCCCATTCTTAATACTCATTTACCGAAACGACTTCCACTTCTCTACATTTCTCTACAAGCGCTTGGAAACGTTGAATTCCCAAGGGTAAGACGGAGTCTTGAATCTCATACTTCAGTCCGTCTTGGAAACGATGACACATGAATGGTTCATCAATCTCTTCACGGAAGAACCGGAAATGCCTCGATAGCGATTCAAACTTAGCGGCATATTCGCCCACGGTCATGCTTCCCTGGCGAAGTTTCAGAAAATCATCACCCAATTTAGTCTTGGTACTCATCAGGAAGTATTTGTCTAAAAACTTCCTTTTGAATGATTCCCAGTTCACCTCCTCGTGTGCTGCTCCCATCAATAACCTTGCACTCCTCCACCAGTATTCAGCATCCCCCAACAGCATGTAAGTGGCATAGCTGACCTTCACTCCCGCCTGACAATTTATCATTTCAAAGATCTTCTCCACTTCTTGGATCCATTGATCCGCATTCTTTGAATTCTCATCCCCCTTAAACTTAGGAGGATCGTAACGACGGAAGTCTTCTAACCCTCTTGACTCTGCAGCACGGATCTCTCTTCCCCTCTTTTCAAGATCCCGTTGAGTCTTTGCAGCAGTCTGTGCAGCAACAGAAGCAGCCATGTTATTCATAGCCTCCGCCATTTGATCATTCCTATTAGCGTTGGCTCTCGGAGCGTCGTCCCTTCTTGGCGGCATGGTTTCCTATAAAACCATTATCAAGTAGAGTCTTAACACTACTTCAATTAATTCCAAACTAACGTCCGACTATAACAACACATAATAATTATTTTGGACTTGACAACTCAAGTCACCTAAACCGAAACATGATCAGATGAAAACTCCTAACTTATGGGTCGACCTACAATCTATAACCAAGGTTCCACAACTCCCAAAGAAAACTAAACCAATGCTCTGATACCACATTGTAACACCCCGTTTTTCAAAGCGAGGGTGTATATTTTTTTTTTCAAAATTAATTAAACTAAAACAGGGAAATAAATAAAGAAAATGCCTTTTGATAAATAATTGAGTCATTATAATTTACAAGCAGCGGAAAAGTTTCTCCAATTATAAATCCAAAACATTTACACAACAACAAATGGTACATGGAGCCCATTCAACTAAGAAGTCAAACTGACAATATTAGTATAAGTACAGTTTTCCAAATTAAAAATACTCCAATCCAAAAAGAAGGACGCCTAGTCCCTATACATCAACCTAATCTGATCATCCTACCAAAAAGCTATACACCCTGAGT
>NC_021160.2:54357843-54358296 GCF_000331145.2 Cicer arietinum
GATTTTCAAAAACAAACATTAAGTAACCGAGACATTAAGAGATTCCCCATTCTTAACGTCCAGTTAACTTAAACGATTTTTCCTCAAACGCACATTAAGTAAACCGAGGTATTAAAAGAGTCCCCATTTTTAATACTCGTTTAACTCTAATGGTTTTCAAATTCCACAGAAACAAACTCAAACATACTCTCACATTCAAACCATAATTCACAACAAACACACCAATTAACAAACATCAAGTATGGACACGCCAAATACAACGAACACAATTCAACACAACATGACACCCAAATGCATCAGACTTCATTTACTCATGGTCATACACAATGACTTCAAATTCATTTACCACGAAACATTCAACAATATAAACAAAACCTAACTCTAAGGTTTTACCCGTAACGCATTAGATTCGTTTTTCCCCAAATCGATACATTAAATCCTAACAAATTCCTT
>NC_021160.2:54358375-54365832 GCF_000331145.2 Cicer arietinum
GGTAAAATCTTTGCTCGCAATGTCGCCTCCAAATTGGTCCCCTAGCACCGCGGCGTGGTAGTGAGCAACTTTCCCTTCTAACTCTTCGCGAAATGAAGCTTGGATCTAGAAGAAACAGAGGGGTTTGCGTTTAAATCTCAAAAACCGTTTTTCTTCGTTTTCGGATCAAAGAGAAAGAGTGGAGTTGCGAAATCCTTGTTGTAACTCTCACCCAACCTTGGGTTACTAGTTTTGAAGAAAAGGAAGCGACGAAAATGAAAACGGGAGAAGGAGGAAAAATGGGTCACGGTTGAGAGGAAGGAGATGGAAATTGACGATTTTCTTTCCTTTCTTTTTCTTTCCTTTCTTTTTCCTTTCTTCCTTTTTCCTTCCTTCCTTTTATACTATTTTCTTTTCCTTTTCCTTCCTTCTAGTTTTCCTTTCTTTTTCCCTCCAAGCAAACATATATATATAATAAATATAACTTAACAAATATCTCAAAATATCAAGATATTTGTTAAATTACCATTTCACCCGTAACGCATTAAATTCTCCGTAAAGGATTTACCGCACTTAATTTAAATAAATATAACTTAACAAATATCTCAAAATCTAGATATTTGTTAAATTACCGTTTCACCCGAAACGCCTTAAATTCTCCGTAAAGGATTTATCGCAGTTAAATTCAATTTATTTATCGACGAGAAATTTTAATTGGCATCAAAATATCTTTTTGATTATAAAACTCCAAAATATTATTAACTTTGGCTTAAAAGCCTCCGAGCCAAAATCCAAAATACACCAAAAATACATAAATGGTACTTTAAAATTATGGGTCTTACAATGTGCACATACATCTCAGAGATGTGCTTAATGTATTCAAATCAAGACTGTCTTTGATTCGTGCAAAACAGACTGAAGAATGAAGTACACATGTTGGAGATTGATTGTTAATATGTTGGAGAATGATGTTAGCATGCTAGAGATTAATTGTAACATGCTGGAGAATGATGTTAACTGTAAGACCCATAATTTTAAAGTACCTTTTATGTATTTTTGGTATATTTTGGATTTTGGCTCGGAGGCTTTTAAGCCAAAGTTAATAATATTTTGGAGTTTTATAATCAAAAAGATATTTCGATGCCTATTAGAATTTCTCGTCGATAAATAAATTGAATTTAACTGCGGTGAATCCTTTACGGAGAATTTAATGCGTTTCGGGTGAAACGGTAATTTAATAAATATCTAGATTTTGAGATATTTGTTAAGTTATATTTATTATATTTATATATGTTTGTTTGGAGGGAAAAAGAAAGGAAAACTAGAAGGAAGGAAAAGGAAAAGAAAATAGTATATAAAGGAAGGAAGGAAAAAGGAAGAAAGGAAAAACAAAGGAAAGAAAAAGAAAGGAAGGAAATTTCCAAATTTCCATCTCCTTCCTCTGAACCTCACGCGAGAAAAACCCAAAATTCCATCCTTCTCCATTTTTCGTTTTCGTTGCTTCCTTTTCTTCAAAGCTAGTGACCCAAGGTTGGGTGAGAGTTAGATCAAGGTTTTCGCAACTCCACTCTTCCTCTTTGATTCGAAAACGAAGAAAAACGGTTTTGAGATCCAAACACAAACCCCTCCGTTTCTTCTAGATCCAAACCTCATTTCTCGAAGAGATAGAAGGGAAAGTTGCTCACCACCACGCTACGGTGCTAGTGAACTAATTTGGAAGCGGCGTTGCGAGCGGAGATTTTACCGGAATTTCTCGCGGAACCGGAAACTCTCGATAAAGCTAACTTTGAGGTAAGGGCTCCTTCCAAACTTCTAGCTTGCATTAGGGACTTATATGTAGTTGTGTGGGAAGGAAATTGTTAGGGTTAAATGTATCGATTTGGGGAAAAACCAAAGTAGTACGTTATGGGTAAAACCCTAAGAGTTAGGTTTTGTTTATTGTGATGAATGTTTCGTGGTAAATGAATTTGAATGTCATTGTGTATGATTTGGGGTAAATGAAACTTGATGTTTGTTAATTGGTGTGGTTGCTGTGAATTATGGTTTGAATGTGAAAGTATGTTTGAATTTGTTTCTGTGGAATTTGAAAACCATTAGAGTTAAACGAGTATTAAAAATGGGGAATCTTTTAATACCTCGGTTTACTTAATGTGTATTTGAGGAAAATGTTTAAGTTAACTGGGCGTTGAGAATGGGGAATCTCTTAATGTCTCGGTTACTTAACTATCGTTTTTGAAAATCGTTTCGGTAAATGAGTATTAAGAATGGGGAATCTCTTAATGACTCGTTTACTGAATGTTTTGCGAGAAAATCGTTTAAGTCAAAAGTATATTAAGAATGGGGAATCTCTTAATATGACTGTTTGCTTAACGTTTTGTTTTGAAAATCATTAAGTTAAATCGGTATTAAGAACGGGGAATCTCTTAATGACTTATTTAATTAATGTTGTTTGAAAGTCGTTTAAGTTAAATGGGTATTAAAAATGGGGAATCTTTTAATATCTGCATTTGCTTAACGATTGTTGTGAATGGAGTCTGTGTATGCTCATGCATTTCATTTGGTAAATTGTGTCGACCCGTGATAGGTGACACCTTGGTAAACTGTACGGACCCGTGATAGGTTGTACGTTTGCGATTTACATTTTAGTAAATCGTGTTGACCCGTGATAGGTGACACCATGGTAACTGTACTGACCCGTGATAGGTGGTACATTTACGATTTACATTTTTGGTGAATTGTGCTGACCCGTGATAGGTGGCACCTTGGTAAACTGTACGGACCCGTGATAGGTTGTACGTTTGCGATTTATATTTTAGTAAATCGTGTTGACCCGTGATAGGTGACACCATGGTAACTGTACTGACCCGTGATAGGTGGTACATTTACGATTCCCGCTTTTTCTTTTAGTAAATCGTGTTGACCCGTGATAGGTGACACCTCGGTAAACTGTACTGACCCGTGATAGGTGGTACGTTTATGATTTACGCATTTTAGTAAATCGTGCTGACCCGTGATAGGTGGCACCTCGGTAATTGGTACTTTGGCCTGCGATAGGCGGTACAATTATGATTTACGGCCCTTCGAGGAGGGTTTTGGTTTGGAATTCCGAGTCCATGCATTTTGGCATATACGCATTGCATTAGGGTGCCTGGCACGCGAGTCATGTTTGATTTGAGTTTATGATTGAGTGATTCGAATTTTGATTTATCGTGATAACTGAGATGAAGGTGTTAAGTGCTATGTGTTGTGTATTGTGTGTGAGTATGATGGTTATCGAACCTTTGTGTGTCGTAGTAATCGCGTAGAAATTGCTAAGTGTTAAGTGGTGAACTTGATTAGGAATGACTTAGGTTAATTCATGAATTTTTGGAAAACTGATCAGGGAAATCGATTTCCCAATCGATTGGATGGGTAAACAGGGACTTGGCCAATTCACAAAATCGATTAGCCAATCGATTTTGTAAATCAGCCTTTTTAAAATCCCTTTCGAAATCGATTGCCCAATCGATTAGGCCTTAAGTCAGGGGCTCAGGAACCAATCAATCGATTTACCAATCGATTGAATTCAGCCCAGGATTCTGTTTTCATTAAGAATCCCTCACCAAATCGATTAGGAAATCGATTGGCTCGAAACCAGGGGCTCAGGAACCAATCAATCGATTTACCAATCGATTGAATTCAGCCCAGGATTCTGTTTTCATTAAAAATCTTCACCCCAATCGATTGCCCAATCGATTGGCTCAGTGAAAATCCTCATTTTTAGTTGTATGATTAATTGCTCATGAATCTATCCATGTTTTGTTTTATCATGTGTTAATTAGGAGATCGAGAACTGCATTTTACCTTCATTTTCATTGGCAATGTAATGTATGAACTTTTCGCACATTGAAAATCCTGTTAAGGTGCATGCTTAGTTAAAAAGTTGTTTTGAGCATTCAAAAACTTAATTGCTATGTGTTATCTGTTATTTTCTGGTTGGTGACCCTTTACACTATTGTGGAAATCTGGGCTTTGCCCTCAGATGAGAGTCAGGACGGCCCTACTGGTTCGTACCCTACGGACAGGGATGGAGATGGGAATGCTTGACTGCGGTTGTGTTAGGAGGATCTCACGGGGCGCGTGGAGATTACTCAGGGTGTATAGTTTTTGGTAGGATGATCAGATTAGGATGATGTATAGGGACTAGGGGTCCTTCTTTTTGGTTTGGAGTATTTTAGTTTTGGAAAACTGTACTTATACAAATATTATCAGTTTTATATCATCTTTGAATGGGTTCCATGTACCATTTGATGTTTATGTAGAAATGTTTTGGATTTGTAATTGGAGAAACTTTTCCGCTGCTTGTAAATTATAATGACTCAATTATTTATCCAAAAGCATTTCCTGATTTATTTCTTTGTTCGTTTTTAATTACTTTTAGAAAAAAAAAATATACCCTCGCTTTGAAAAACGGGGTGTTACATTAACATTTTGGAGACTGATGTTAGATGATGGAGAATGATGTCCTCATGTTGGAGAATAATGTTAACATGTTAGAGAATGATGTTAACATTCTAGAGACTAACGTTAACATGCTGGAAGATGATCATGGTCACTTTTGCTTTGAGTCATGCCTTTTAATCTTTGATCTTTTGGAGTGTTTCTTTTGCTGACGTGAGAGTTGTATATTCCTTATAGATGTACTGAAAATGCATTTATATTAGAACATAATATGTCAACCAATCAATGACAACACAATATCTTGTAAATATAACTATCAATTTTACATGTAATACAAGTTATAAAATTGATTTATAACAAGAAGTTTTTTCAATTGAATACTCATAAAAATACCCGCATGAAAGGTTTGATTATTTCTAATCATCAATTTTCAGCCACAATGTATTCTAATAACTATCCTAACATGCAATTAAAGGTGGTCGAGATAAATCAATTTCTGTTGATTTGGTATTTGAATAAGGGAGAGTGAGATAATATGCTGCTTTGTGTTGTGAATTGAGAGAATGAGTTTCCCCCCTTTAATATCTATTTGGTCGTGAGAATGAGGAAGAAGAACAATGAAAAAATCTAACTTTTTGTTGTCTTGGTCTATAAATAGGGGATGTTTAGTTGGAAGGATCCTATAAATAATGGATTGTATTTCATAGTTTTGAAAGATCTTCCAATTCCTAACTTTTGAGTCACTCTCAATATCACACGGTCGCCTTCTTCAAATTTCAATGATGTTCTTTTATTATCTACATTGCTCTTCTATCTAATTTGTGCAATTTTCATATTTTCTTTAATTGTCTTTAACTTCTTAGTGGTTTCTTGAATTATTTTTGGTCAAAGAATTCCTAAATATCCTACCTCTGACCAACATAGTGGTGTTACATATATATATATATATATATATATATATATATATATATATATATATATATATATATATATATATATATTTTTTTTTTTTTCTTTTTCTTCACATAAAGTGCTTCATATTGTGCCATGCATATGCTGGAGTGATAATTGTTGTTACATGAATATTCTATTAAAGGTAAATGGTGACTCCAATCCAATTGCCTCCATCTTCAAGAATACAAGTTATGAACATGCCTTCCAAATTTTGAATGATTATTTCAGTATGACCATAACTTTGTGGGTGATATGTTGTGCTAACGCTCAACCTAGTTCTCTAGTGAAATACTTTGTAAAGTCTAGAAATATAATTCGGGTCTTTGTCACAACTTTATATAAAATAAAATTTTAGTTAATCCAATATTTTAAGATTAAGATTCATATATTTATTTTATAATAAAAAAAATAATATTTAAAATATTATTTGTAAAATAATGAAAAGTTAAAATATATTTAAGTCAATATTTATGAAATTAATACTCATATTTATAAATTTTTTATGTGAAAAAAATTACTATTATAATTATTAGTTTATCATCATTAGCCATAATTATGTTATATCTTTAATATATTATTAATTATTAATTTAATAATAATGGAGACCAATTTCTCAAGGCACAGATTATCAATTAAAACTACAATCTTGGACTGATTATCCTTTAGAGATAGGTTCGTGACTTGGTGACAAATTCTGATCTGACAAGTACTCCTCTGGGAAATAGCTAGGAGAATACTCTGGAGAATAGTCTGGAGAATACTCTGGATCATACTGCCAGATGTCTTCTAGCATCTCTTTCAAAGTTTCTTCTCTGGGATTTTCGGCAGTATCTATATCCATGGGATTTTCTTCAAAATTCATTTTTGCAAACTGTCGCTCAATTTTTATTTCAGAGTTCTGTTCTTGTAGAGTAGAGCTTTCTCCCGTCTCTTGTATCCTCCCTATTTGCCATTGAGAATTGTTGAGTACTTTATGACTGGTGCATGAAAATTCTTCTGGACTAATCGGCTGCCATTGGGACGGAAGATCTCCATGACTGATACACGTTGTTTCAGCTTGGGCTTTTTCCTGATCATGAAGATTAATAAAATTGAGATAATCCATTAATTCATTCATAACTATATCCATGGGATGTTGCCGAGACACCTCCTCCAAAAATCCAAAAGGAAGAAGTTCCAGAAAAAGGCTTCCAAGCCATGACAATCACCGAAGACCAAAAAGGAAAATCAAAAGTGTTTTGTCTGTGGAGAAAAAGGACATTTACTTGGTCATCATCTTCTCCAACAACAACACACATCCCCATGACACTTTTTCTTTTAAACTTTTCTCTTCTTCCACAATCTCAATAGTGCATCGTTTGCAACACTAGGAGTATATTCGGGACCCTTGTAACCCCCTCTTTCATTCCCACTAAGAGTCAAAACTCGAAAGGTTATATTTGTCGTACCGAAAAAACAAACCACCAACTTCATACCGACATCCCGGCCACAACCAATGTTGTTAGTGAAAACCGAAACCGCCTAAGAAATCCACACAACACCTTCTTTCATCTTCTATGTACGAAAACACCAGCCATTACACTTTGAAAAATGACATTTTGGCACTGATGCGGTTCTGTTTAGTTATGATCAGCTCGTTCGTCGTTTTTGAAAAACCTACTTTGTTTTTGTAATATTTGCGCCGAAACCTTTGAGACGAGAAGAACTATTAGTCTGCGCGTCATTCCAAAGTTGACGTGGAACTATTTCGAGGTTTTGGTGAGACCTTTCGTTGACGTTTGTTTTGTGTCGTTTTTGTCGTTGGTGCTGAAAGTCTCCCTTGAGTTTGGAGGTTGTATGGAAGCTTTGGAATGAGGAGCAAAACCCACTCGAGGTGGTAAAGCTCGATTTGAGGTAAAGTTTGAACTCTATTGATTGTAATAACTGATATAGTACTAGCGAGACAAGTGAGAATGTGTCATTTCCGTATGTAGTTTGGGGTGAAGACAAATGTCGAGTCATATAGAGTCAAACTTACAAATAGGTTTTTGTAAGATTTTGATTTTTGTTAGGATTAAGAATTTGATTGTTTTAATTTATACCTC
>NC_021160.2:54365996-54367034 GCF_000331145.2 Cicer arietinum
ATGTGTGTTTTCTGGTCTACTGAATTTTCATCCAGTGCAACCATGAGTGATGAAGGAGAAAGGACTTGTCCTCTCTGTGCTGAAGAGATGGATTTGACAGATCAGCAATTGAGACCATGCAAATGCGGCTACCAGGTTTGATTTTATTTATATGTTCTTGTTATTGGGCAATAATCTGAAGGTTTTTATATAACCTGTTGGATAAGATAATGTTGTGTTTTTTTGGGTAAGGTTTCTTATCAATTGGGTCACTTGATTTGTTGGTCCGTGTATATTTTTGTATCTGTTGATCTTCCCTCCGTGTCCTTTCTTAGTCCTATTTTATGCAGCCTTTAATCCTGTCTTTCCAAGAACCATTATTGTACAAGAGAAATCAAGTGGTTCTTGACCCACTGATTGAAGTTGCTCGGCCATTGCACTTGCACGATCAAAGCTAAAAGCGCCAAAACGGCTGCCATTCCTCCCTCTGAGTTGTTCAGCCAGTCCTAACCTATACAGAACTTGCGCTACAACAACATTGTAGGGTGTCTGCCCAAGCCTATTAGATAGTCGCAAAAACTTCACCCTAATCATTTGAAGTTTCTCTCGAGTCTCGTCCTAGTCCTCAGCCTCCCCAGATGAGGACTCATCCAATTTTTGGGACTGCAAATTAGATACACTATTATTGACCCGCGTCTGCTGCACTACCCGTGGAGCAGGTTTAAATAATGGAGCTGCAGGTCCAAGGCCAGCAGGAACAAGAGTGGTGGTAGTGGCGACAGATTTTCCAGATGAAGAAACAGCTTCGGTATCCGGTTTTTTAGAAATCTGAGTGGTGTCTTTCTCTTTCGCATTTTTCTCTGCTATCTTTTTTAGCTCCCCAACAACGGAAATGTTTTCATAATTTCCTAGATTTTCTTCATTAGAAATCTTAGACCGGTAAACCTCTGTACTACCTTCTTCTGAATCAACAGCAGTAGCCTGAACAGTCGGCATCTCAGTAGCAAGAGAATTTTTTGATAAGGATGAGCTTCCAGCAGTTTCAATCTCTTTACTTTC
>NC_021161.2:0-32931 GCF_000331145.2 Cicer arietinum
ACATTTACAATTTACGTTATTTTAGTAAACCGTGCAGACCCGTGATAGGTGGCACCTTGGTAAACGATACGGGCCCGTGATAGGCAGTACGTTTATGGTTTACGCTTTTTAGTAAATCGTGCAGACCCGTGATAGGTGGCACCTCGGTAATTGGTACTTCGGCCTGCGATAGGCGGTACAATTATGATTTACGGCCCTTCGAGGAGGGTTTTGGTTTGGAATTCCGAGTCCATGCATTTTGGCATATACGCATTGCATTAGGGTGCTTGGCACACGAGTCGTGTTTGAATCAAGTATATGATTGAGTGGTTTGAATTGGAATTGTTGTTGAGAATCGCGTAGTAATTGCTAAGTGTTAAGTTATGAACTTGAGTAGGAATGAGTTGAGTTAATTCATGAATTTTTGGAAAAACGATCAGGGAAATCGATTTCCCAATCGATTGGATAGTAGACAGAGACTTGGCCAAATGGACAAAATCGATTAGCCAATCGATTTTGTAATCAGTTTTCGAAAATCATTTACGAAATCGATTGCCCAATCGATTGGGCCTAAGTCAGGGACTCATCCATATTCGACCAAATCGATTTGGGAATCGATTGGCCCTTGAGTCAGGGGCTCAGCTATCCTGTCAATCGATTTCCCAATCGATTGAATCAAGCCAGAGTTCAAAATTTCACTAAAAACCTTTAGGAAATCGATTTGGAAATCGATTGGCACTAAGTCAGGGGCTCAGTCACGTTAGGAGGATCTCACGGGGCGCGTGGAGATACTCAGGGTGTATAGCTTTTTGGTAGGATGATCAGATTAGGATGATGTATAGGGACTAGGTGTCCTTCTTTTTGGATTGGAGTATTTTTAGTTTGGGAAAACTGTATTTATACTAATATTGTCAGTTCGACTTCTTATGTGAATGAGTTCCATGTACCATTTATGGTTGTGTAAATGTTTTGGATGTATAATTGGAGAAACTTTTCCGCTGCTTGTAAATTTTAATGACTCAGTTATTTATCCAAAGGCATTTCTTTATCTATTTCTCTGTTTTAGTTTAATTACTTTTGAAAAAAAAAATATACCCTCGCTTTGAACAACGGGGTGTTACATATTCAATTGGAAACACTTCTTGTTATAAATCAATGTTATAACTTGTATTACATGTAAAATTGATAGTTATATTTACAAGATATTGTGTTGTGATTGATTGGTTGACATATTATGTTCTAATATAAATGCATTTTCAGTACATCTATAAGGAATATACAGCTCTCACGTCATCAAAAGAAACATCCAGCATGTTAACATCAGTCTCCAGAATGTTAACTTCATAAAAAATATATAACTTGACTTACAAAAATAATTTACAATGAAAAAAATATAAAAAATCTAATCATAACCATGACTCCAACACCACTCCTTAATCTCGATGATGCCTTATTTTTTTATTCTCCAAATAAAAAAACTTATTATAAAACAATATTTTTAATTTTAAACAAATAAAAACAATCATTATTAAATAATTAAATTAGATGAAATAATAATTTTTAAATTAATAGACATGACATATATAAATTAATTACATTAGTAAATGTAAAGATAAGTAAGTAACTTAATAATGAATTTTTATTTTTATTATTCAACATAGTATGTTATTTATATGAAATACATTACATTTAAGAATTTATATAAATTTTGGTGTATCTAATGGCAAAATATCTTTCATTCCGGTGCTACTCACAAAATACTACAGACAAATAATCTTCCCATTACAAAAAAGTTACAATACATGTAAAAACTATTATTATCTTTTATATTTGAATGAATCCTTTGAATTTTTTTGAATTTGCATGACATTTAAAAATAAATTTAGAATGTAAAATGTATAGTATATTAGTAAAATTAAAATCTAACCATTTAAAATAGTAGTTTTTGAAAAATTATTATACACTTTCACATAAGTGTCAACTCATCAAATCGTGATGTAATAGATTGGTTAAAGTAGTGTTTGAAGTTTGAAGATCATGATGTAATAGATTTGTTAAAGTAGTGTTTGACGTTCAAAAAACCACTACTTTCAATAACAATTGTCGAATAGATGTAATGAATTGTATTTTTTTTTAATTCCTAAATAAATTTATTTTTCTCTTCAATTTTCTGGAAATAAGCCTAAATAAATTTTATATTTACTTAAATAAATTATTATTATTTGACATAGATGTACAATCTTTTGAGACAAAATTACATAGATGTACAATTTTTTGAGACAAAATTTAAAAACATAAACAATAAAAAAATATATATAACAAAATAGTAATATTTTTTTTATAAATAAAATAATATAATAATGACATATTGAAATAAATTTATCATAATTCATGTGAACATATTTACCAAATTAATTGATGTCAACATTTTGAATTGATGTATATGTATCATTCTGCAGATTCAATGTGAAATAGTGTCCGATTGTTCCATATATCTCATAAAGTTTGTCAGAAACAACCCATTAAATTGTACATAGCTCCTTCGGGAATATTAATATAAAATGGAGAAAGAAAACCAAGGTTGCTTCAATTTTATCACCTAGAAATATAAACATCAAACACATTTAATACACAACTAATATAATTTAAAATTTGAATTTATAAAAGAAAGAATTAAATCTTCTCATCCATCAAACCACTTCTATTGCATAAAATTTATGTTTAAACCAAATTCCATGACTCATTTCTTGGAGAAATTGAAGCAACAAAATCTGAATTTTTTTCCCAGAAATCAGAGAAAGATAAACACACAAAAAATGAATGATATGTATAAGAGAGACGCAAAAAATGATAGATTATCGAAGGAAAGTCTGATGGCACTAAAAGAATTCGTAAAATAAAATAAATTTTTTAATTAAATTAATTTAAAGCGGAGGTTGCTATAATAGTGTTTAAAAAACAATTACCTTAAAAAAACTGTCAATGTTTTCAATTTCTGTTAATGAAAACAATTACCTTAAAAAACTGGTTTCTAATTCTCAGACCATTGTACTATTTTGCAAATTCAATTTGAATTGGTGTCCGGTTGCTTGTTCTATATGCTCCAGAGTTAGACGCAATACCAAGAGAACGCAAGTTGTACACAACTCTCTCACAAATAGTAGTCTCAAAATCGAGAAATAAGAGTTTTTCGCATTGTTGCTTGAATATTATCACCCTAACAATATGAAACACAATTTTGTTAAATTAATAACATAACAAATAAGTTTGTATATAATTTAAAACTTTGAATTTATAAAAAAAATATATATATATTAAACCTTGTCATCCATCAATACCATTTCCATAACATAAAATTTATAGATCATGACAGAAATATCGCACAACTCTAAAAACCAAATTCCATGACTCCTTTTTTTTTGGAGAAATTGAAGATCTGAATTTTTTTTTTCAGACATTGGAGAAAGATAAAATGAGAGATTATTGAGAAAATACGGTTAAGGACGAAATTAAGAAGGAAATCTGAATACACTAAATCAAACTTTTTAATTAAATTAAGTTGAATCGGTGGTTGATAAAGTCGTGTTTAAAAAACAATTTATTTTTTATTTTTTAATTGGCCACTAATTTCTCAACTGTCAAGCTGTGATGTATTGTATTTTATTTTTAATTCATTATTCTTATTTTTTTTAATTGGCCATTAACTTCTCAACGAACGCATCGTGTATAAAGTGATGAAATGGAACTTTACTTTTATTGTAAACACAAAAATCTGCACAATGAGTTATTATTTCTATTAATAGAAACTTGATATTTTATTAACACTCTATCTAGCTGACACGTGTCAAACTTGACAAATTATCAAGTTTGTTTTATTATAATGTATAAATTATTATTATCTTTGTTTTAGTTGCATTTCCCAACGAAAATATTCCTAAACCCAAAACCCAAAACCTCATACCCTAAACCCTAAACCTAAAACCAAAAACCTGAAACCCTAACCCATAAACCCAAAACACGAAACCTGAAAGCCTAAACCTGAAACCCTAATCCCTAAATCCAAAATCCTAAAACCCAAAATCTGATACCCTAAACCTACCCACGAAACTCCAAACCCTAAACCCTAACACCCTAATAAAAATAGAGATATCGAATAAAGTAATAATTACATCTATATTTGACAATTCTATTGTATTATATGTTATTATTATCTTCGTTATATAGTTGTATTTCATAACGAAGATAATAATAACATATAATAAAATATAATTTTCAAATTAAGTAATAATTACATCTTTATTTCACAACTCTATTTTATTATATATTATTATTATCTTCGTTTTGTAGTTGCATTTCCCAACGAAAATATTCCTAAACCCTAAACCTGAAACTCAAAACCTCATACCCTAAACCATAAACCTAAAACCAGAAATCCTAAACCCGAAACCTGAAACCCTAATCCCGAAACCTGAAACCTGAAAGCCTAAGCCTGAAACCCTAAACCATTAACATGTAAACCTAATCCCGAAACCCAAAACCCAAAACCTGAAAACCTAAACCTAAAACCCTAAACCATTAACCTAAAACCCTAATCATGAAACCATAAACCCGAAATCCTAAATCCGAAACCCCAAACCCTAAACCCTAACACCTTAAAACAATGACATCCTAATGAAAATAGGGATATCGAATACAGTAATAATTATTGGATTGATATCATTGTACTTGAAATATTATTGGATTGATATCATTGTACAACTATTATACTCAGTTTCTTAGTCAAGAACATTCGTTAAAAATATCATTGAAATTATTGAAAGTAATACATTTTCTTTATGTATTGTAATCTAAGATAGTGGTGTGCTATCTTATGAAGTGTGTTAGAAGTTTGTAGTAGAGATCTTAGGGTGGGATTTCTACATATTCTAACAATAGTAATAAAATCTCTTATGGTGTGCAAGAGGACTGGATGTACCCTTGGTCATAAAAGAACCCAAGATAATATCATTGTGTTCATTATTTTTTTGCCATTTATATTTTCCATACATTATCTTAATCAGAAAAATCGATAACTAAATCTCTAAAAACAAGAAAATAAAGTAATAATTACATTTCTATTTGACAATCATAACGAAGATGTAATTATTATTTTATTTGACAACTCTATGTTATTATATGTTATTATTATTTTCGTAATGAAGTACAACTACAAAACTAAAATAATAATAACTTATAATTAAAAAGAGTTGTGAAATAAATATGTAATTATTATTTTATTTGACAATTTTATTTTATTATAAGTTATTATTATCGTTATTTTGTAGTTGTACTTCATAATGAAGATAATAATAATAATAATAATAATAATAATAATAATAATAATAATAATAATAATAATAATAAAAATAATAATAATAAAATTAATAATAATAATAATAATAATAATAATAATAATAATAATAATAATAATAATAATAATAATAATAAAATAGAATTTTCAAATAAAGTAGTAATTATATATTTATTTGACAACTATATTTTACTATAATAATCTTTGTTTTGTAGTTGTAGTTGTACTTCTTAACAAAAATAATAATAACCTATAATAAAATAAAGTTGTCAAGTAAAGTAATAATTAAATCTTTATTAGACAACTCTATTTTATTATAGGTTATTATTATATTCATTTTGTAGTTGTACTTTATAACAAAAATAAATAATCTAAAGTTCAAATGTCGAATTTTGCATCATAGTTCATATGTGGCAGTATTTTTGCATCTAAGTGCATCTAGACACAATAACATCATCTCAATTGACCAAATTTAGAATCATCTAGGCTCAAATAGCAAATCTTGCATCTAAGGTCATCAAGGCACAATATCATCATCCTAATTTGATGAACTTAAGATTGTATAGAATCAAATATCGTATCCAAGATCATCGAGACACAATATCGTCATCCTAATTTATCAATCATTTAGGATCATTTAGACTGAAATACAAAATTTCTTATCCAATGTTATCAAGGCACAATACCAACATTTCAATTTATTGACTTTACGATTACAATACTCAAATTTAATATTTCACTCCAAAATCGTTGAGGCGCAATATCGTCATCCCTAGTTATTGAAATTAGGATCACCTTGACCCAAATAGAAAATTTTGTAACCAATATCTATCCACAATACCATAACAAATTTATTGAATTTCATTTCGTTTAGGTAAACTTAAATATCAAAAAATTTATCCTAGTAAAGACACAATACAATCATTCCAACTAGCAAAACAAATTTAGAAACATCTAAGAACAAATATTGCATTCAAGGTCACGGGGCACAACACTATCAGTCCAATTTATTGAACTTAGAATCGTTTAGGCTCAAATAAAATTTGTACCAAAAGTTTGAATGTTCAACATTATCGTCCTAATTTAATGAATTTAGTTTCATCAACAATCAAATATCAAATTTCACATCTAAGGTCAATGAGGCACAATTCATCGAATATAGGATCATGTAGGTCAAATATAATATTTGGCATCCATGGTCATTGAGACACCATCATTCCAACTTAACAAATTATCGAGGCGCAATATCGCCATCTAAATTTATAGAATTTCATGTCAATAAGACTCAAAAGTCAAATTCGCATCCAATGTCGTCTAACCACAACATCATCGTCCCAATTTATCGAACGTAGGAGGACCATTTACAAAAGTTTGCATCAAACAATATCGAGACAATTTACCTTCATCATCACAATTTATCGAATTTAAACCTTATAAGCACACAGTACCATCATCCCAATTTATTGAATTCATGATCATAACCTCACATATAAATTTTGCATCCAAGTTCATCGACGCTATGGCAGAATACCATAATCTAAATTTATCAAATTTTAGATCAATTAGACTCAAATTCAAATTTTGTATCCAACGTCATTGAGGGAGAATTATATCATCCCAATTTTTTGAATTCAACATCATCTAGCCTTAGATATCATATTTTTGCATCAAGGGCATCAAGACACAACAACATCATCCCAATTTACCAAATTTATAATCATCTAGACTCAAATATCAAATCTTGCATCTAAGATTATCGAGGTACAATATCATCATCCTAATTTACCGAAATTAAGATTGTCTAGAATTAAATTTTGTATCCAATGTTATCGATGAACAATATCGTCATCCTAATTTATCAATCATTTAGGATCATCTAGACTTAAATATAAAATTTCGCATCCAAGGATATCAAGGCACAATACATCTCAATTCATTGACTTTAAGATCATATTACTCAAATATAATTTTTTACTGCAAAATTGATAAGGCAGAATATTGTCATCCCTATTTATTGAAATTAAGATCACTTAGACTCAAATAGCAAATTTTGTAACCAATATTGAGGCACAATACCATAACATCAATTTATCGAATTTCATTTCATTTAGGCAAACTTAAATATCAAAATTTATATTCAAGTAAAGTACAATCATTCCAACTATAAATCATAGAAACATATAAGAAAAAATTATGCATTCAAGATCACAGGGAACAACACCATCATCCTAATTTATTGAACTTAGAATCATTTAGGCTCAGATAAAAAATTTACCCGAAGTCTAGAGGCTCAACGCTATCATCATAATTTAACAAATTTAGGTTCATCAAATATCAAATTTTGAGGCACGGTATCATCATCTCAATCTATCAAATATATGATCATGTAGGTCAAAAATAATATTTGGCATCCAAGATCATTGAGTCACCAACATTCCAATTTAACAAATTAGGGACATCTAGGTTCAAATATTGAATTTTGCATCCAATATGGCTGAGGTGCAATATCATCATCTAAGTTTATAGAATTTCATGTCAACAAGACTCAAAAGTCAAATTCAAATTCATGGTCATGTAGGCAGAAAACCATCATCCTAATTTATCAAACTTAGGACCATTTAGACTTAAATATCATATTTTACATCCAATTTCGAGATGCAACATCAATCTATCGAGGCACAAAACCATCATCGCAATTTATCGAATTCAAGATCATATAGGCACACAAAACCATCATCCTAATGTATTTAATTCAACATCATATCCTCACATATAAATTTTGCATCCAAGTTCATTGAAGCACCATACCATAGTCCGAAAATCAAATTTTACATCTAAGGTGATCAAAGCTTAATATGACCATCATCCTCTTAATTTATCAAATTTAGGATAGTCTAGTAAGCTCAAACCCTAACACCATCTAGGCTCAAATATCATTTTTGGCATCTAAGGTAAAATACCCATCCTTTCAAATTATCAAATTTAGGATAATAAACTCCTATATAAATTTTGCAATCAATGTTTAATATTAATCATCTCACTATCAAATTCCACATCTAGGTCGATCAAAGCACAATATCATAATCTTCACAATTAATCAAATTTAGGATAGTCTACAAGGCTCAAATATCAAATTTCGAATCCAAGAGATCATTGAGGCTTAATACCATAGTTTTAATATAACGAATTTAGGATCATCGTTAAATATCATTTTTCGCATCTAAGGAAAAATATCCATCATTCCAATTTATCAAATTTAGGATAATAAGCTCCTATATAAATTTTGCAATCGAGGTACAATATTAAGCATCTCACTATCAAATTCCACAATTAAGTTGATCAAAGCACAATATCATAATCCTCCCAATATCATAAAACCATCATTTGAATATATTGAATTTAGGATCATCGTTGCTCAAATATTAAATTTCACATCAAGGTCCTCGAGGCACAATATTGTCATCTCCATTTATCAAATTTAGGATCATATAGGCACAAATGTCAAATTTGTGTCCAAGGTCATCTTGAGGCACAATATTGTCATCCAAGGCAAACTTGCTATTGCCATTCCATTAAAGGGTCATCATGACATGCATGCCATTTCAAGTTACAAATAAATATTCATACTTAAATTGCAATTAGGTCATCAATTTACATCAATAATATCTCATTTTATATGAATAAAAAATTCATATTACAAGTTACATTTAGAGTTAACAATTCATCTTGTGGTTAAATTAGAGTCATACAAACTATCTGAATTTCTAATGAATAAAAAAATCATGTTTTAATTCATATTTTGGGTACAAAAACTATCTCATGATTAAATTTCAGTTTATCTAATCATATTAGCCCAATTTCATATGAATAAAAAATTCATATTGAAAGCCACATTTTGGGTCAATAACCCTTCTCTTAGGACTACATTTACAAACAAATTTAATTACTCGCAAACAAACTACCTCATAAAAATTTAAAAGTATCTCAAGTTTATCTCACAAATCTTTCATTCATAACTGCCTCATTTAACATTTGTTTTAAAACGTTTAAAAACTAATTAGCCAATTTGATTTGGCAAATCAAGAGTATTTGAGTACGGAAAATTTATGATTAGAACCCATAGACTTATTATAACTAATAAACAACTTTGCATAAAAAGTTAGTAGCCTTCCTGTCTATCATTGCACACAAAATGTCTATCATTGCACACAAAAATTATTTTATAATTTGATCTATATCGTATTTGTTATCTAAAATGAAGAAAGGAAAACTTTAATTGTTTAGTTTGTAAATAAAAATTCAAAATAATTGGAATTGATGAAATTGAATAAGTATTTGTCTAGTCAAATATAACACATGGAAAAGCAGGATAATGAACTAAAGTATTATATTGACACATGTGTAAAGTGCAAACCCAAGTAGTAAATAGTTTAACTCTCAGAGACAAAATCTTATGTGCCCGACTTCAAACCCATAGACAAAACCTTTAATATAATGTGTAACCCAAGTACTAAATAATTTAAGGCATGTTGGATTAGGTAGACACAAAACATAAAACATGTTTAAAATGAGTGAAAATCCAAAGGTTTTAGTTTTTAGTCCTAACCTGAATGAGCAACGAGCAATCAAAGCATATGATTTCCACTTTACCCGTAGAAATGAAAGTAAGAAAGGTAAAAAAGTATAATTACCACTTCACTTTAGCACATGCGACCAAAAAAGTAGGAAAACTAAAAAAAAATATAACAATCACTCCGATCTTGCACATGCAGCCAGGTACCGTTACTGCAGAAAGAAAATCTATTTTAGATTCAAGTTTTTCATGAAGTTATACAAAAGTAATTTCAATTAAAAAAAGTAATGAAGTAATTTATATTTACGAATGAATTTCATATATTACTTATGTTTTGGTTATTCACAAAAAGGTTTGTAGCCACTTAATGAAGGGAATCTTAAAATGCTCATAACAAAAAGAGAAAGTTGTGGATGTCTTTACAATGCCGAGCAAATCAAGTATTCATATATCAAATCTCTATATAAATAAATCAATCCATTGATTTGTCATTTCGGCTTCCCCAACTAATCCTACACTTTAACTGTTTTTCAGCTTGATCCATAATGACTATTTCGAATTTCTGTGCCATCAAAGTTATAAACCATAAGACATCAAATCAGAAATCCTATTATAAGTAACAGATATATGTAATTATAAATCAAAATACCATTAAAGATTTGAAGGACTTGAATATACCAACAAAATGGAGGAATTAAGCAAAACAAGACATATTTATATAACTGGGAAAAAAACATCAGTCTGTAGCATTCGCCACACAAAATGATCAATGATTAAATAATGATTCCCATTTCTAAGTTCTAAAACTAGTTCTTAGGTAGCCAAGCAACTATCCTCTTCACAATACTAAACCAACTATGTTGACAACTATAACTATATACATTATTTTTAAAAGAATTGGTTGATTACTATTTCAACAGCTATAATGAGAGGGGAGAGCTACTTTGGAAGGAAAAAACATCCAGTCTTTTGCTTAATTATTCAGTATACATATTTATTTTCTATGTGTATGCTCTATTCAACAAACTTATTCAATAAGCTATTTAGCTCTTTAGTACACAGATGAAGTCCAACAAAGAAAAAAATATTCTATAAAAAAACTAAAGCATAAAAAGTATGCATAAGTAGAAAACTAGCAAGGTACTATTGATAAAAATAACACGAGATATGAGAGAGCATGGGATCTGGTACATATTTCAAGAGAATTTCCAAAAAAATCATTTGTCATTGACTATATCAAAAATTGTGTACCTCATTACCACACTTCAAGCCTGTGCACCTAATTTTCCGTTGCAAATCAGAATCAAGCTTAGTGAGCATAGAGCCCAACCCAACGACACAACCTCTACTTCAAACTCATGTTCACAGACCGATATGTTTGCACAATGATATCATAATCAGAGGAACTATATGGTAACATCAATACAGTGGCATGAAAATTGTATCAGCATAAGATCTATGACGCATAGGTACGGTACTAGTATTAGGTACTGGTACGAGTACGTGAAATGGTATTTTTTTTTTTTAAATTAAGGTATGGATACATCAATGAAAAACATTAATTTTTTTATATAATTTAACTTAGAGAGTTAAATTGTTCAATTCACAATACAAAATCAAAATAAATGTCTAACAAATTACAAATTGTGTTCAATTACAATAACAAATAAACTCAAATAAACAAATAATATTATATTAATATATAACAAAATCATGAATTTCACTCGAAATAAAATAAATAAAAACAGAATACCCACAAATATGGTACGAGTCCCAGTACCGGTTAAGCACCCAGTATGGGTACTTCACCATTTTAGAAGTACTTCATGCTTTATAGCATAACATGCATAGGGAATGTTTCAGCCATTATTTCGTATGTAAAATGTAAACAGTATCCCAATCATCTTCCACATCATTAATTAGAACAAAATATAAAATGACAATAGGTATTTACCTCTACAGACAATACCTGGACATATGCTTTCCCCATTCTTTCAACAAATATTGAATAAAAGTCACAAACCAAAGGTAGGTGACAGTTCACAATTTTATGGTCCGAGACTATGTAGATCAGATCAAGAAATATTGGGTAGCTGTTTTTACCAATTTTAAGGCATACAGATTTGGTGACAATTTGGTTTGATGAAGCCGAAATGCATATATTAGTCTACGCATAACTCATAAGTCAACGTGATAACATGCTAATAAAGACCGATTTAAATTAAGACCATTTTACTAAAAGTAACAGTATATATTTAATTATTTATGTAACAACTCATTCATATAAAGAATGTTATACAGAAAGTTAGAGTTGATTATAAAGAATACTGACCAGTAGTTCCTTTAATGAATTTGTCTCAGTAGTCTTTCATTCTTAAACTCCAAGTTCGCAATTTTTTTAGTTTTGTCTCTGTAATTTCACGCTTTTCTTGTTTTCTCCCTTCTCCGTTTGTCATCTCAGCTTTTTTTAGCATCACTAACAGCAAGGACGACAAATTTGAACTAACAGGATAAAAAAATGCTAAGAGAGACAAAATTACAGTGACGTAAATAAAAAAAATGCTAAGAGAGACCAAACATATATTTATGCCATAGATTAATATCCAACATTCAAATTTGATACAGAGTAGGCATCATAGGACTACCAAACATTGTTTGAATTAGCAGACTCTAATAAAAATTCTCCAACAACACACCACCAAAGTTATTATTGCAAAACAAATTCAATTTTTATGGGGCTTCCAACTCTCCAACAATAACACCCATAGTGTAGCAAAATATACTGAATATGAATTCAATTTTCAAATAACACTCTTCTGACTGATAGAATGTCTTCACACTCGTATATCTCGCAAAAGATAAAAAGAAAATCTATCTTACAGAATAAAATGAAACACATAATTGTCGTTACAATAAAAATATATATATATGATACCTTGATGTTAGATTAATGCACCAATACTATTTTACAACATAATAAAAACAGTGTTCTGAAACCAAAAACCAACAAAACAAAGTATGGTGTAGCTAGTAAACTATTTTATAAGCTATTCCAAATATTTATATAAGCATTAATGTCATATAATAGACCCAAATAAACCCTTCCAAACACACCCTAGATTGAAAAAGGAGGGGCCAGCTTCCAATGAATTAGAGAACTATAATATAGGTTAACACTTTGCCAAAAAATAAAGAACATGGGACATGCCATTATTAATGATGTACCTACACGTACATTACCTGTGCAGTGACCTCTTTGGCTGTAAATTGTTTTGGTCCTATCATTAGTTTTGGCTGACTCAAAATTAAACCCTACAGAGTAACATAAAAGAGGAAAAATCAAAACAGGAATCAGCGCACTTCAATGGTCATCCCTATAAAAAGGAATAATAGATAGGTTCTAAGGTTCATATCATCGTTTAAAGTTGAGACAGAAAAGCCATCAATAGAGTACCAAACATGAATGAGCATAATTGGATGCCATACAGAGTTTATGCTTCCTCATGTCATACTCCAACAAAACCACCCAACAATGAGTTGAGACAGAAAAGGCATCAATAGAGTACCAAACATGAGCATAATTGGATGTAAATAGAATTCCAATAAAATATCTACATCGCCACAAAGACTTTATTCCAAAACAAATTTAAGTTTCAATATAATAGTCACTTACAGAGTTTATGTTTCCTCGTGTCATACTCCAACAAAACCACCCAAGATGTAACACTATAACAAAACCACTCACAATGTAACAATATACTGAATAATTAATTCTCCACATCATATAAAAAGAAATATAACTCAAGTTATAATGGAAGCACTTAGATTGCCCTGAAATTGAATAATAAACCAATTTTATTTTACAGCACAAAAAAACTGTTCAAAAAACTTCACTATTCATATAACAAAACATTCGATATTGTAATTTCGAATTATCACAGAAGCTTCCAACTCATTCATTTTTTACTCGAATAAACTCCACCTGGATTCATTAAATAGGTCTGACAACTTTAATTTATACATAAATATTTTATTTATATTTAATTTTATTATAACTTAAAATATCAATTTAAATAATTCAATTAATATTATTATACATTATTTTAATTTAAATTTAAAATAAAATTAAACTTAAATTTTTATAACAATAATAAAAATAAAAATAAAAGCTAACGGTCATAAAATTATTATTATTATTATTATTAAATTAAAAATAACAGTCATACCTTAATAAAAAAAGGTAACGCTAATAAATTTATTATTAAATTATAAAAGTACCATTACTCATGTACATATGATTACAGCTTGACACAACTTCTACGGTAAACTCGCCAAAAACTCAATATTTTACTTAACTCGATGACGGCGGACAAAATTGGAGAAGCTCCCACTAAAATAATCACTTTACAAACCAAATCATTTAACGAAACAAGTAGCACTAACATAATTGTGATTCTAGGGACAAGTGACAACCTTTGTGCGTGATTGTGATTCTCAACTCTTTGCATCTATTCCTTTCCTTTCTAGTTTTTTTGAGAAAATCTTAGTGTCATCTTCTAAATACTCTTTATAAGGGTGATTCTCAGGTACAAGTTTTCTATACTCCTCAAACTGTTTCTCAGCTTCATCATTCTTTCTAACCAAAGTATACACAACACCTTGACACAAATAGGGTCTAAAATCTCTGGTTCTTCCTTCACAATCTCCTCATAAACCTTTAAAGCACCCTGATAATCTTCCATTATCTTCGGCTGTGCAATCAAAAGCACAAATTCCCTCACTTATGAGTAACATGAAATATACATTTGACCCCTGAAAAAATAATTCTTTTAGTAGCCAATTTTAGGCTTATATTCCCTAGTAACCAATTTTACAAGTAACATGAAATATATACACTTCACCCTGAAAAAATAATTCTTTTACAACATAATGTGACCCCAATTCTTTTAAATGTTATTTAGAATTGCTGAATCATTTTCCCTTCTTACTCTTAATTAAACCAAAAACCCATACATTCATAGCAACAGAAAAATAAAAATCATAGAACTTGGAAATAGAAATAAAGAAAGGTAGAAAAAAACGCAGAGAAACTCAGAAACGGAACAGAAACCCGAATCGCATAAACCAAAAATCTTAGAGACCTAGAAACGCTGTCTCCACCAAACAATCGACGCCTCCACAACAAGTATTTCGATAACCTCTCTTCCCCTTATTCATATTTGAAGAGAAAAAAAAGGTTCCTCTACAGACAATACCTGGACATATGCTTTCCCCATTCTTTCAACAAATATTGAATAAAAGTCACAAACCAAAGGTAGGTGGCAGTTCACAATTTTATGGTCCGAGACTATGTAGATCAGATCAAGAAATATTGGGTAGCTGTTTTTATCAATTTTAAGGCAGACAGATTTGGTGACAATTTGGTTTGATGAAGCCTAAATGCATATATTAGTCTACGCATAACTCATAAGTCAACGTGATAAAATGCTAATAAAGTATAATAAAGACCGATTTAAATTAAGACCATTTTACTAAAAGTAATAGTATATATTTAATTATTTATGTAACAACTCATTCATATAAAGAATGTTATATAGAAAGTTAGAGTTCATTATAAAGAATACTGACTAGTAATTCCTTTGATGAATTTGTCTCAGTAGTCTTTCATTCTTAAACTCCAAGTTCACAACACCACTGATCATCATCAACTCCAATTTTGCTCTGAGCATAATCAAGAATAGCAATAGGAAAACATTTTCATCACACCAAAAGCAATGGTAAGAAAAATGAACATGTAAAAGGAAGTGAAAGCAAGATTAACCAACTAACAAAATTCAATTCTAAGACAGTATTCAGGGTAACCATTAATACTGTAATTAGAACTCCTTTTTTAAATCCTTTTTGTAACCATAGAGCTCTTGCTATTGTTGTCTGCCTATAATTAGAACCCTTGGATATGATATAAAATACATCATGAACCTACCAAAGAGACAATTGAGCACACAAGGGTAAAATATAACAAAATACAAAAGCTAACAAAAAAGGCATTGAAAAAAAAACTGAATATGCATCTGAAATTTAAGTGACAGAATTTGCAACTTTAGATCGATTGTCACAGAAGACCACAATTCCAATTGCAAAACACCTATATAATAAAATTTATTAACAACAACAAACATCAAGACTTCCAACTTGCACATATCCCTTCTTCCACACGCGACGTGATCTGTGCAAATTTCAATTTTTAATTGTTAAGGTCACACTATCCATTCTGTTGCCTTCATCAATTGGCACAGTATCTTGTCCTCTGTTTCTTAGATAGTTCAATTTTTTCATCAATAAGAAAAAAAGTGTCATAGTATCGTAATAGAAAGTTCATGATCAACCCCTTCAAAGTTCAAACAGTTATTCAATCTGATAACCAAATAAAGTAATGTGATTCCACAACATATTACTAAAATAATATGGTTTGAAAATGAGCTCATAAGAGTACGAAAGTTTGGAGCTTAGACAATTAAAAGCTAAGCATTTAACTTATATCTCAAGCCTACTACTAACAGAGTGACTTCATGGCCTCATCAACATTTTTCTTTAAACAATATGAATGAATGTATAACTGCCTCATATGTATCAAGACTGAACCCAACCCATTTCAACTGTGACATAACAGCACTGACATCACTTATCCTTCCAGCAATGCTTAAGCCAGATACCAAACTTCATGTAAACAATTGCACTTCATGTAAACAATTGCATCCGGTCAGCATCCAGAACTCAACATCTCATCAAAATATTGCATGGCTTTATCAATATTGTTCACACCACAGAATGCAGATATCAGAACAGTATAAGTAACAGCATTTCCTTTCAGCTTTGCATAACCCATCAATCAAGCAATTATATGGAACAATGTTTGACCTATTTTTCTTCTCAGTTTTCCTCTCTGCTATCAAACTCAAACCATCTTCTTCCCTCCCAACTTTACTAAGTTAGTCAATCAAAGTATTATACAAGACCACATCATTTATCAAATACCCTCAACGCCTGATTGATCCTCCTAGCCTTGCATATGTGATTAATAATAATCCCAAAGGTTATAACACTTGATCCGTATTTTTGTTTCTTCCATCTCTGCCAACAGTTTAATGATCTTTTGAATCTCTTTGCCTTTCGAGGCCGGCAACAAGGCATTGTAAGATGCCGCTTCAACAGGACAACCCAATTTCATCACACCACCCAAGGTCATTGAGGCACAATATTGTCATCTCAATTTATCGAATTTAATGTCATATAGACTCAAAGATTAAATTTGTGTCTAAGATCATCGAGGCACAATACTGCCATCCAATTCCAAGTTCAAATGAATAAAAAACTCATATTGAAGGCCACATGTAGGGTCAAGATCCAATTTCATATCAATAAAAAATTTATATGGCAAGCCACATTTCGGGTCAATAATTCATCTTGTAATTAAATATCAGGTTTTCCAATCATATTATCCCAATTTCATTTCATATGAATAAAAAGTTTACATTGCAAGCCACATTTTAGATCAAGAATCCATCTCGTAATTAAACTTCGGGTCATCCAATCATACTATCTCAAATTTTCAATTTCATTTCATATGAATAAAAAATTAATATTGAAGACCACATTTATGGTTAAAAATCTATCTCATAATTAAATTTCGGATCATCCAAAAATACTATCTCAATTTCATATTAATAAAAAAACTCATATTGAAGGTCACATTTAGGGTCAAGAATCTATCTCGTAATTAAATTTCAAGGTCATCCAAAAATGCTATCTCAATTTCTTTTCATACGGGTAAAAAATTCATATTGCAAGCCACATTTTAGGTCAAGAGTTCATCTCGTAGTTAAGTTTCGGGTCTTCCAATCATACTATCTCAATTTCATTTCATATGAATAGAAAATTCATATTGCAAGCCACATTTTGGGTCAAGAATTATCTCGTGATTAAATTCCAAATTATCCAATCATACTATCTCAAATTCTCAATCTCTTTTCATATGAATAAAAAATTCATATTGAAGGCCACATTTACGGTCAAAAATCGGATCATCCAAAAAATATTATGACAATTTCATATGAATAAAAAATTCATATTGCAAACCACATTTTAGGTCAACAATTCATCTTGTAATTAAATACTTGGTCATCGAAACATACTATATCAAATTCATTTCATATCAATAAAAAATTCATATTGAAGGCTTCATATAAGTCAAGAATTTATCCCATAATTAAATTTGAGATCATCCAAGCATAACGACTTTTCAATTTTTATTAACATTCTGAATCAAGAATAATCAAGAATCATCAGGATTATACATTTGTGGATAATCAATTAAAATGCGTTAATGTTGCAAACAAAAACCTACCCCAAAACATCTGTGTCAAACACAGTTTTGAAGACATAGAATGTTTGCTCAATAGAAGAAGGGAATCAATAGATCAAAACCAAAGGATAATGGGTTGAAAATGAAATAGAGAGAGATTTATATTTCTCTTTCAAACGAAGCAAATCATGGACAGCAGAAACTTGAATCCAAATAACAAAGTATGTGACTTCGTTGCCATCTTTTTACGGCACCAATTCAAATCAGAATTCTAGGGTTCGAATGACCAAGATTCATAGAGATCGGGCGTTCTTGGTTGAATTTCAATAACAAGAACGGGAACGGAAAGCTTTCTATTTTATTTTGTATCATCATCTCTCTCTTTCTTGTGACTATTCGATCAACTCTTTTTTGGCACCAATTCAAATCAATATTTCTAGGGTTTGAATTTCAAGAACATCGTTACCATTACCGTCAATGTCGCAACGAATAAGAAGAAGAAGAAATATTGGCTCAAAACATCAACACCAAACACGAAGATGACATCGGTCGAATTAATTCAAAACATTGAAGATTGATAGGGAGAAAAAGAGAAATCGAATTAAAGCGATTAGGGTTGAGAGCACACACCTCTGTTTTTCTTTTTCTGGGTCAATAACCTTTCTCTTAGCTATTGTGTTTTGCCAAGTCTTTAAAAACAAAGGTTGTTTTTCAAGACTACAACATTTATACCGATCCAAGGTCCACAGGAACTCGGGAGTTAATGTCATGTCGAACTCAAGAGCAGGTCGAAGATTATCTTAGTAAGTTGTGTTATTTTAGCCTTTGTGTGTCTTGATATGTTGTTGTTCTTATTTTGTCATATTTTGGTTTCAAGAAGGATGGCCACTTTGCAAATGTGATAGCTTTGGAAGCAAATAAGTGAAGGAGGAACAAGGGGACAACTTAATAGAATGAAAATAGAGAGTTCAAGATTGAAATTAGAAAATACCTGTCATGGTTGGATTGAATTGTTGAAAATCGGTGTGAAGTGATAGTGTGTCCGGAAGAAGAAGATCTAATCCCCCAAACACGCCCCTTTTTCGTTTCTCTGTATATTCATCCATTGCCGAATCACGCTTTAATTTATTTTATCTTTTCTGGGTACAATTATTTATAATAAACATTAATAATTATTTTTCTCCATAAAAAATACAACAATAAATAATAATAATAATAATAATACCAATTTTGTTTTTTGATTCTATCTATATATTAAAATAGAAAGGAATCAAATGTAAATTTATTTATAAATGTTAAATAAATCTTTAACTATTTCCTAATTTAAATTAAAAAATAATGATAATAATAATAATTTGATAGCCATTGTATCACTTAGTTAGATTTATTTTATCTTTCAGCTCATATTATTTAGATTGAGAATTATAGAAATAAAGAAAATACTGATAGTATAATAATAATATTCAACGTCAATAAAACAATAATTTTTGTCATAAAGAGAAGATAAATTAGTTTAAAATAAGAGGTCAAATGCCAGAGTTTATATGATAGAGGATGGACATCTAGCTCACTTCATCCTCACATGTTTAAAATGACCCAACACATCAACATTTCAATCTTATATTCCTCTAAAATCTCAAACTCCTTGAAATTCTCAACTAAAAGTCAATCACTTTCTTGAAGACGATTTACATAATTCTTTAAGCCAACTAGCCGTACAAACTAGAGCTTCAATCTTTTGAGGTGTGAAACAACTATGATATTCGTCAATCACTCTTCCTCCGGTACTAAAAGTAGACTAAGATGCCATTGTAAAGATAGGTATGGCAAGCAAGTCTTTGGCTATCTTTGAAAGAATTGGAAAACGGCTTGAGTTTAACTTCCACCAGTTTAAAACATCAAAGTTGATAGATGGTCGACTCTCTAAAGATTCTTCCAGTACATTTCCAAATCAGACTTTTAAACACTGTTAGACATAAGTCCTCTTGATCATGATTTTGACATAATTAACAAACATAAAATGTACATGTATCATTTGATAAATCTAACAGGTTGAACTGAGTAACATTTCAGGAAAAACAAGCAAACACTATACACTTGGAACTCAAGGAATTAACCAAAATTGGAGGATGTGCTTGAGAAAGATACAAATATGTATAGTGTGATTAGTGGTTATAGTAGTTATTTAGTAGACTCATCACTATGGTTTCATACTTAAGTATTTGCCAAAGTAAAAATGAAATCATAAAATAAGAAAGTAAATCAATCAACTGATAAGTCAATTGATGAATCAATTGGGCAATCGATTGTCTGACTCAAAATAAAAGTTTTTACTAAGTAAATCGATTGGGAAATCGATTACTTAAAGGCTTTTAGTGAAACCTGAGTTCTGGGTTTAATCCAATCAATTGGGACATCAATTGAGTAATCGATTTTGTGATTCACAGAACCAACCACTTACTGAATCAATCGATTGGCAAATCGATTGTGAAAAAGTTTTTCATCAGAAATGAGTTCTGTGATCAACCAAATCGATTGGACAATCAATTGAATTAAGTTTCTTAAACTGCAAGTTTTGTGGCAATCGATTAAGTAATCGATTGAAAGAATGAACTGGTTAATCATTTATCAGAAAACATGGTGCATAATCGATTGGCACATCGATTGCAACCAAAATAGCTGAGCTACTGTAACAAGCCAAATCGATTGGATTAGAACAGTGAAGTCACTGTGACCAGTCAAGTCGATTGGCAAATCGATTGGATTAAAACATTGGAGTCACTATGACTAGCCAAGTCGATTGGCAAATCGATTACATTAAAATGTTTGGGTCATTGTGATCAGCCAAATCGATTTACAAATCGATTGAACTAAATGTTTGAGTTACAGGAAAAATTCAGCTCACTGCCAAATCGATTATGACTATGAATATGCGTCGACTGAGCAATCGATTGTTTTGATCTCGTTGTTTGAACAAAACACCTATAATCGATTACTCAATCGATTCTGATATATTCTTAGTATCAGTTTCAGATTTATGCATTAAAAGAATCGATTGGCAAATCGATTCATGCTTATATTTTTCAAGATTCAAGAAAAACAAGAAACGTGATAATTGATTGGGCAATCGATTAAGCTGGTTTTAAACTTTTATAAAATCGATTGAGCAATCGATTGACCTGATGTTTTTCTGAATATATATAAGCTGATTCAATCACATTTTAAAACAACCAATACACTACACTTGAAACAATTATTCATTACACGTTTTCACAATACAGAAACCAGGAAAAACACTTTGAAAGAAATAATTGTAACCACACACAAAATACTCATTTGGCAAATCCTTTTGGTGTGAAATTCATATTGTGATTGAGTCATCATCATTTGTCCTCTTTTATCTTTTCTGTAAAAACAATCTGTAAAGAAAGTTTTGGAAATCCAGTAGTGTAAACTGGTGACTATCTTTGTTGGTGCGTGTGTTCATCAAGAAGAAGTCTCATCTTGATCTCGTGAGGGTTTGACGAGTAACTCCGTGGATAAGGTGGCATTGTAATAGAAGCAAGTGAGTTGGATAGATAGGCCATGAGTGAGCTGGAAAATCTGTAAAACTCAAGTCGATTCTATTGGAAAGGCTGAAATCTGGTTTAGATTTCAGGACTGGATGTAGGCTATCAAACAGATAGTCGAACCAGTATAGATCCTGGTGCATGATTTTCTTATCTTTTCTCTTTATTTTGATATTGCTTGAATGCTTATTCTTGAATGTTTGTATTGGTGAATTTCTGTCTTGATTAATCTTTTGAATAAGCATTGTATTTGTACTCTTATATTGATAATTTATGCAACTGTAAATCTTTGTTCCTGAATAAATTATGTAACCGATCATTGTTAATCTGATTAATAATCTTGTAAAATTAGTAAAGACATTTCTCATATATTTTTTAACAAATAGAGGCCATAATTTCCAACAATTGGCATCAAGAGCTGATCTTTTTTAGACTAACTCTCATAAAAGAAAATGACCTCTGTAGAATTTCTGGGAGAAGGTGCATCCTTGGCTAGGCCCCCTGCATTTAATGGGGCTGCCTAGATGTATTGGAAAGAGAGAATGTGATTTTTTCTTGAAGCATGTAGTCTTGATATACTAGAAGCAGTAATAGATGGTCCCTGTGTGCCAACCATAGCTGTCACAGGTGATTCATCAATCCCAAAACCCAGATCAGATTGGTCTGAGGATGACAAGAAAAAGGTTGGATACAATGCTAAGGCTAAAAACATTATTAGCTCTGCTTAGAGTGCTGACGAATTTTTTAGGGTGTCTAACTGCAAAACTGCCAAGGAGATGTGGGACACATTGCAACAAACGCATGAAGGAACAACAGATGTAAAAAGGGCCCGAATCAACACGCTAATGCATGAGTATGAGCTGTTCAACATGAAGAAAGAGGAGTCCGTTAATGATATGCAGACAAGATTTACTCACATAGTCAATAATCTAAATGCTCTTGGTAAGGTGATTGACAATGAGCAGCAAATCAGCAAAGTGATGAGATGCTTGACCAGAGAGTGGCAACCAAAGATCACTGCCATAGCAGAATCAAAAGACCTTGGTAGCATGTCAATTGCCACACTATTTGGAAAACTAAGAGAGCATGAGATGAAATTGCATAAACTGAGTGAGGCTGAACAGACTGACAGAAAAAGAAAAGGATTGTCTCTGAAAGCCCAAGCACATCAAACAAAGTCCGAACAAGAGATCTGCACTGACGATTCAAATAGTGAGACCGATGAAGATTCAGAAATTGGATTACTTGTCAGAAAATTCAAAAAGTTTCTGAAAAAGAAGGATAGCAAATCAAGAAAACCCTCAAATTCAAAGACACATGACACAGCAAGATAACCTGTTTTGAGTGTGGAAAGACAGGACATATAAAATCTGAGTGCTTCCAATTGCAAAACAGAAATAAGACTGCAAAGGCTAAAGGCAATCAACCACCTCCTAAGATCAGAAAAGCCTATATAGCTTAGAATGATAATGATGAAGAGTCCTCTGCATCTTTAGAGGAAGAAGAAGTTAATCTTTGTCTAATAGCCAACAAAGATTCAGATTCTGATAGTGAGGTAAGTTCTAAATCCAATCCTTTTTATGATGAATTACATGACGCTGAACTACATGATGAATATGTTAATGTAATCAAACAATTAATTAGCACTAAGAGATTGTTAGAAGAAAAGTGCGTGCTTTATGAAGAGATTAAGCTGAAACATGAGAAAAGTAAGTTAGTTAAGTCATCCTTTCCCCCAATAGATTTAGTTCAAACCAATAAGGTTTTACAATTAATACATATGGACCTGTTTGGTCCATCTCAAGTTAGAAGCTTTGGAGGAAACTTGCATCGTTATGTGTTAGTAGATGATAACTCTAGGTATACTTGGATTTTTTTTTTTTTTTTTTTCTGACTCACAAGAGTGAAGCAGGTTTTACAATTAATACATATGGACCTGTTTGGTCCATCTCAAGTTAGAAGCTTTGGAGGAAACTTGTATGGTTATGTGTTAGTAGATGATTACTCTAGGTATACTTGGACATTTTTTCTGACTCACAAGAGTGAGGCCTTCTCTATTTTCAAAAGATTTGCAAATTTAGTTCAAAATGAGAAGAACCAGAAAATAATATCATGGTGGAGAATTCCAAAATGAATCCTTTAATACCTGTTGTGAACCAAATGTAATTCACCATATATACTCAGCCCCTAGAACTCCACAACAAAATGGTGTTGTAAAAAAGAAGAATAGGTCTTTAGAGGAACTAACTAGAACTATGATTAAAGACTCAAATCTTCCTTCTAAGTATTTGTGGGCTGATGCTATAAACACAACCACACATGTAGTTAATAGAGTTCTAATAAGGCCAATACTTAGAAAAACTCCCTTTGAGTTATACAAGGGTAGAAAACCAAACATCTCTTACTTTAGGGTCTTACGATGCAAATGCTTTGTATTAAACAATCGCAAAGAACATCTAGGAAAGTTTGATCCTAAGGCAGATGAGGGTATTTTTCTAGGTTATTCACAATCTAGTAAGGCCTATAGGATCTACAATAAAAGAACTAAAACTATAGAGGAATCTGTTCATGTAAAATTTGATGAAATGTTTGCTGAAAACTTGAACAGCACTCCTCCTATAGTTGGCGATTCTTTGGATGAAATTGTAGAATCTGAACCAATAGAACCTAATGAAACAGAACCTCCAAACAACATTGATTGTATAGAACCTATTAGGGAAGATGACTTACCTAAGGAATGGAAGTTTAACAAAAACCATCCCATTGACAACATAATATGAGAGATTTCAAAATGGGTTTCAACTAGAAAATCCCTCGGACAATTTTGTAACTTTACAGCCTTTGTTTCTCAAGTAGAACCCAAAAACATTAAAGAAGCTGTTATGGACCATGACTAGATAGTTGCCATGCAAGAAGAGCTCAATCAGTTTGAGAGAAACAAAGTGTGGATTCTAGTCCCTAAACCAGAAGACAAACATGTCATAGGAACTAGATGGGTTTTTAGAAACAAAATGCATGAAAATGGGATAATTACTAGGAATAAGGCTAGACTAGAAGCCATTAGAATTCTGCTGCTTGCTTATGCTTGTATAATGGACTTTAAACTATATCAAATGGATATAAAAAGTGCCTTTCTAAATGGAGACATCCAAGAGGAAGTCTTTGTTAGTCAAACACCAGGATTTGAAGATCCTATGTTTCCAAACCATGTGTTTAAACTAACAAAAGCCCTCTATGGTTTGAAACAAGATCCAAGAGCTTGGTATGAAAAGCTCAACAATTTCCTCATACAAGAAAAAATTTAAGAGGAAATGTACATAAGACACTTTTTATAAAAACAAAAGGAAAATACATTATATTGGTCCAAATTTATGTTGATGACATAATCTTTGGATCAACAAACAGTATGCTTTGCAAAGAATTTGAAAATACAATGAAAGGAAAATTTGAAATGTCCATGATGGGAGAATTAACTTACTTCTTGGGATTTCAAATCAAACAAAGCAAGAATGAAATTTTCCTAAGTCAAACCAAATACTGTAATAATCTTATAAAGAAATTTGGCTTTGATAAGTTTAAATCCATTGATACACCCATGAGTCAAGCTTGTCATACCTTACAGCTAGTAGACCAGACATTATGTTTAGTGTTTGCATGTGTGCTAGATATCAAGCAAATCCAAAAGAATCCCATCTAAGTGCAGTCAAAAGGATTTTTAGATATCTTATAGGAACCAAAAATCTAGGTTTGTGGTATCCTAAGGGATCTACTTGCACTCTAGTTGGTTATTCTGATTCTGATTTTGCCGGCTGCAAATTGGACAGAAAAAGTACATCTGGTACTTGCCAACTATTAGGGAACTCACTTGTATCTTGGCATAGCAAGAAACAAAATAGTGTTGCACTTTCAACCGCCGAAGCTGAATATGTAGCTGCTGGAAGCTGTTGTGCAAAAATTTTATGGATGCAACAACACCTTTCTGACTTTGGTGTTGATTTAGGTATTGTGCCTATCATGTGTGATAATACTAGTGCTATAAATATTACTAAAAATCATGTCATGCATTCTAGAACCAAATACATAGAGATTAGACATCACTTTATTAGGGATCAATATCAACAGAGTAAGATCAAGCTTGAATATGTTAATACAGCTGATCAGTTGGCTGATATTTTCACCAAAGCCTTACCCAAGGACAGTTTCTTCTATATTAGAATGAAACTTGGAATTATAGATCACAATGAAATCTGATCCCTGTGACAAAATCGATTGAAACATCGATTATCCTGTGACTAGATAGAAAAACAACATTACAAAATCGATTGCATAATCGATTTATGATGCACAGTGTTTTAATTGTCAAAATTGAAAACACGATACTCGATTGCAAAATCGATTTTCTAATCTCACGTAGCAGTAAAGACTGGATTATTCATTAATCCAATCGATTGAATTATTGGAAAATAGTTTAAAGAATCGACTTCATAATCAATTATTTTTCCCAGAACATCCAAAGATGTTAACTTTTTCCAAACTCTAACCCGAACATCGATTGAGAAATCGATTAAGTCAGAATTTTAAAACCTGCACTTAAATGAATCGATTTGGAAATCGATGTTGAGCTGAGCAGTTTCCTGAACTAATATGGAAATCGATTGGGACATCGATTTAGTAATTAAAAGACAATCGATTTGGGAATCAATTTGAAGTATGACTGTTCTAAAAAATTTACTAGTCGTTGGAGACAAATATGACTGATTGTTCAACTCCCTACAGTAACGGTAACCTAATCGATTGAGCAATCGACGTAGCATTCACAGAGAACTTAACAACATCGATTGACGAATCGATTTGGAACAGGAATACTTAAACCCTACTAAAACCCTAAATCGATTCCCCATCTCACTTTTCCAAAATTTCTCAAACTTCTCACAGCTTTCTAATCTTTCTCTATAAGCCTTACATACTTCTCAATATTCTCAAACACTTCTAAAAACATCTTTAATCTTACTGATGGCAAGAGTAAAGCAAACCACTGCAAGATCACCATCACCGTCATCATCTTCAAGTGGAAAGAACCCCATCACCTCCACCAACTTCAAAGAGAGTCTCCATCCCAACACATAAAATCATGGCAAAAGATAAGGGAAAGGGCATTGCCATTGAATAGGAGAAATCAAAGAAGAGGAAGGCTCCTCCCACTAAAAAGTTAATGGCTGATGCTATGAAGGATACAACTCAGCAAAAGAAGAAACCTATCTCTTCTCCTAAACCCAAGAAACCTCAACCTGCTAAAGGTAAACCAGTTGGAGACTTTGATCTACCACCTGCTTTCCTCAAACGAAAAATCCATGAGGCACGAACCATGGATTTTTCTTATTTTGATTCAAATGGTTTTTCATTTCAAAATCATTTGTGGTTTGATGGTTTGGAAGGATTTCTCTCTTGCTCTCTTGACATATATCAAAAGCTTATTAAGGCATTCTATTCCAACTTCAGTCTCACCACCACATGCTTTAAATCTGAAGTAAAAGGAAAGAAAATTTCTATGTCTTTTGAGGAATTTTCTGAACTTTCAGGTTTGCCATTCTATGGTGAATCTGTTGATGGAAGAACCGAGGAAGATTCTACTGATGAAGCATGAGAAACATCAGTAGACAGGCACACTGCTGTTCAGGACCAGATGATTGAAGGATTCGTCGAAAAGCTATCACTTCCTATAGGTCAAATGAAGGTCCAATATAGGATGCTCATGTACGTACTAACACAGATGTTAGTGCCTAGGTCGGGAAATCACGCTGTTGTCCAGAGGCTGGACATTACTCTGTTGTGGGGATTATTCAGAAACATCAGTAGACAGGCACACTGCTGTTCAGGACCTAATGATTGAGGGATTCGTCGAAAAGCTATCACTTCCTATAGGTCAAATGAAGGTCCAATATAGGATGCTCATGTACGTACTAACACAGATGTTAGTGCCTAGGTCGGGAAATCACGCTGTTGTCCAGAGGCTGGACATTACTCTGTTGTGGGGATTATTCAAAGAGCTCAAGATGAGCTGGACGTAGATTGTTCTCATGAACATGTCAGAATCTGCTCATGGTAAACAGCTCCTCCCTTACCCACAACTCATCACAAAGATTCTGAGACATTTTAAAGTTTATGTTGTCAATGAAGAATCTGCCAAAACTACTCTCATTTTTGGAGAATCAATTGTAAACCAAATGCAATTGAAACGAATAAACGACATTTGGACTCGAGCTCAGCCAAATGCTGAACAAGCTCAGCCAAATGCTGAACAAGCTCAGCCAAATGCGGAACAAGTTGAGCCAGTTGAAGCCCATTCTGAGGTTTTAACTAAGTTGCTGGAATTCATGGAGAATCAAGCTGCTCATAATGCAAGAGTAGAAGTATCTCTAAGGACTCTCCAAGCATCGCTCCATTCAGTTGCTCAGGATGTGACTGCAATACAAGAACACTTAGGCCTTAAGCTGTCATTTGAAGATATTGTAGATATAGGCCGTCAAGCAACAGAAGATCAAAACACAACCAACTTAGATAGCACTGAACCTCATGGAGAGGAGACACTTGCTGAGGCTAATACAACAGTCTCTACCTCTCCCGTTGGTAATAATGAGGAACAGCCCTAGATTAGTTGACTAGGATTTTGGTTTCTTTGTTGTTTTGTAATGTTCTAGTATTGTATTGAAATGTTTAATTATAACTTTGTCATATTCTCTTCTGTTAATATCTTTTTGCTTTAAATGACAAAGGGAGAGAGTTTACTGCATTTAACTTGTTTACTGCATCATATGCATTCTTGCTCTGATACAAAGTACTGCATTATAACTTGTGTTGCTCTGATACCAAGTTCTATAAAGTTCTGAATTGCTCTGATACCAGTTTACTGTTGCTCTGATACCAACTGCTAAATTGCTCTATATAAATAGCTATGTATGCTTGCTAACCTGTATGAAATAGATCTGATACTGCACTGCTAAATTGATAAAATCTTGTGTAGCAATATAGCTCTGATACTGCACTTCTAAGTTGATGAATTTTGTGTCGCTGCTCTGAAACTGATTTGGTACTCTAATAATTAATTTTGTTGATTGGTTTTAACAAGCTCTGATTATTCTATGACTGATATTGTTAAAGGAATCATGAACTCCAAAATTCAGGGGGAGCTTTTTAAATAACAGTAACTATATATTTTTTTTTTAAGTTTTGAAATGTTAAACTCAAGTTAAAATTGTATGTTGGTCATTTAATCAAAAAGGGGGAGATTGTTAGACATAAGTCCTCTTGATCATGATTTTGACATAATTAACAAACATACAATGTACATGTATCATTTGATAAATCTAACAGGTTGAACTGAGTAACATTTCAGGAAAAACAAGCAAACACTATACACTTGGAACTCAAGGAATCAACCAAAATTGGAGGATGTGCTTGAGAAAGATGCAAATATGTATAGTGTGATTACTGGTTATAGTAGTTATTTAGTAGACTCATCACTATGGTTTCATACTTAAGTATTTGCCAAAGAAAAAATGAAATCATAAAATAAGAAAGTAAATCAATCAACTGATAAGTCAATTGATGAATCAATTGGGCAATCGATTGTCTGACTCAGAACAAAAGTTTTTACTAAGTAAATGGATTGGGAAATCGATTACTTAAAGGCTTTTAGTGAAACCTGAGTTCTGGGTTTAATCCAATCAATTGGACAATCAATTGGGACATCAATTGAGTAATCGATTTTGTGATTCACAGAACCAACCACTTACTGAATCAATCGATTGGCAAATCGATTGTGAAAAAGTTTTTCATCAAGAATAAGTTCTGTGATCAACCAAATCGATTGGACAATCAATTGAATTATGTTTCTTAAACTACAAGTTTTGTGGCAATCGATTAGGTAATCGATTGAAAGAATGAACTGGTTAATCATTTATCAGAAACATGGTGCATAATCGATTGGCACATCAATTTCAACCAAAATAGCTGAGCTACTGTAACAAGCCAAATCGTTTGGCAAATCGATTGGATTAGAACAATGGAGTCACTGTGACCAGTCAAGTCGATTGGCAAATCGATTGAATTAAAACATTGGAGTCACTGTGACCAGCCAAGTCGATTGGCAAATCGATTGCATTAAAATGTCTGGGTCATTGTGATCAGCCAAATCGATTTACAAATCGATTGAACTAAATGTTTGAGTTACAGGAAAAATTCAACTCATTGTCAAATCGATTATGACTATGAATATGCGTCGACTGAGCAATCGATTGTTTTGATCTCGTTGTTTGAACAAAACACCTATAATCGATTACTCAATCGATTCTGATATATTCTTAGTATCAGTTTCTGATTTATGCATTAAAAGAATCGATTGGCAAATCGATTCATGCTTATATTTTTCAAGATTCAAGAAAAACAAGAAACGCGATAATCGATTAGGCAATCGATTAAGCTGGTTTTAAACTTTTATAAAATCGATTGAACAATCGATTGACCTGATGTTTTTCTGAATATATATAAGCTGATTCAATCACGTTTTAAAACAACCAATACACTACACTTGAAACAATTATTCATTACACGTTTTCACAATACAGAAACCAGGAAAAACACTTTGAAAGAAATAATTGTAACCACACACAAAATACTCATTTGGCAAATCCTTTTGGTGTGAAATTCATATTGTGATTGAGTCATCATCATTTGTCCTCTTTTATCTTTTCTGTAAAAACAATCTGTAAAGAAAGTTCTGGAAATCCAGTAGTGTAAACTGGTGACTATCTTTGTTGGTGCGTGTGTTCATCAAGAAGAAGTCTCATCTTGATCTCGTGAGGGTTTGACGAGTAATTCTGTGGATAAGATGGCATTGTAATAAAAGCGAGTGAGTTGGATAAATAGGCCATGTGTGAGCTGGAAAATCTATAAAACGTACTCAAGTCGATTCTATTGGAAAGGCTGAAATCTAGTTTAGATTTCATGACTGGATGTAGGCTATCAAACATATAGCCGAACCAGTATAAATCCTAGTGCACGATTTTCTTATCTTTTCTCTTTATTTTGATATTGCTTGAATGCTTATTCTTGAATGTTTGTATTGGTGCCTAAATAAATTCTGTAACCGATCATTGTTAATCTGATTAATAATCTTGTAAAATTAGTAAAGACATTTCTCATATATTTTTTAACAAATAGAGGTCATAATTTCCTACAAACACATATTCTTGGAGTTGGACATTTTAAGTATCTTTACACCTATTCCAAAAACCTCTAACATATACATATTAAAGGCAACATAGGAGGACCCAAATATTCGTAAGATGGCATCGTAAAACATTTTTAAAAATAGCACAATAGATTGTGCTTTCGTCCAATCTAAACCGGTAGGCACACTTTTCCTCTTTCTCTTAAGTAGTTCCTCATAATACTTGGGATCATGATTTCAAGCACTTCAAATGCCTTTTGATGATTCAAAGTCGAGCCTAACACAGTTAGTGCATAAAAAATAGTCCAATCAATTTACTAGGAATTGGAAGCTGCAAAACAACTCAAACTCTAAACCTAGATCCATCGATCAATGATTAAGGAACAAAATGTAATACCGGAAAAATATTAAGGAACAACCGTTTCCATCTAGAGTAAAATAAAATACCCATAAACCAAAAAATATAAATTGAACAAATTTAGTGTTGATTGAAGTTGTAAGAATAGGGCGAAAAACAATAATAATAGAAATCACATCCCGACAGCAGAAAAAATCAACATAATAGAAGAATAGTAATTTCACGAAACAACACACCTAGAAAACAATCAAAACTAAACTAAATTGTTCAAAATAACAATCAAAATAGTCATTGAAACAACATAAAAGAAGAATAAATAAGAGAAAAAACTTGGTAAGGAGGAATAGAAACGAACGAGAGAGCTAAACGTTTGAGAAAGAAGGAAGGACGGTGCTTCAAAGATGGAAGGTCGGTTTGCCAGAAGGAAGCATTGCCGGAAAACCCTTTTCGAGTTTTGAGATTGAAATTTGGGAGTTTTTAGATTCTACTACACAACAGAATAATATTTATAAGCTACATACATGATTTATTATATCTTCATGCAGAGTTTTGGCTTTCTGCTCAAGCTCCAGCTGCGAAACCCAAGTGGTTATCATTTGGTCACATTTTTCTACAAACCCAATCAAATATTGTTTAACAAATAAAATTCTTACTCATAAGGAACACCCATAAAATCAGCGTAGTCTAAAATGACTAAAAAAATTAAAGGTTCTGAGCCAAAACACGCCTTAATTATGTGACATTAAATCTATAGCATGCTTCTGTTTCTCGAGAAGCTGCTGATAAGATTGCTCCTCCCCTGTGATTTACATGATATCCCATGTGACCCCTCAATTTCTTACTTCCCACCAGTTCACTGACCCCTTCTCTATGCCAGGGACATATATTAGCTTCAATCACAGGACATTATACATCAATGAATGTTACATTGGGCATCAACTCGGGAAGTGAAAAAACAGGCCGTAATAACCATGTGGAGACATAGCTTTCTATGATTTCTACAAAGACAATGGAAGAAATTAGACTTTGACTTTAATGCTGAAGATTCAAAACATGTGTAGGGTTACTAACTTTACAATTCACTTTACCAAACAAAATAATTAATATGAGATATTATTAAGCATGTGGTATGGCAAGGATCTGTTTCATTGCAGGCAAAAAAATCGTTGAAACAAGTGAACCGCGTCAGTTTAAGGCTAGATTTTGAAGAACTCGGTTTAATAGTAGACTAGTATATAGCTACAAATATAAATTTTCACTAGCTTAAGTCTCAAACTTAATCTATTGATTACCTGATGTACATGTACTGCTAAAAAGCTTCTTTAGATGTATTACTTTTATTAGTTATTACTACTATATTATTGAACTTCATTTGCCCTTTCTTTTAGAGATATTCTCTTGTACAGCCAGCATAATATTGCACTGCATAATAATAATTCCTACTATTAAAATCTGAAAAGATTTACAAGGACCTTATTCATAATTGATCAGATCATGAAGCATAATTTTTT
>NC_021161.2:35327-39906 GCF_000331145.2 Cicer arietinum
TATCTCATAGTTAAATTTGAGATCATCCAAGCATAGCGACTGACTTATCTTAAGGGTACATATTGCAACTTTTCAATTTTTATTAACCTTCTCAATCAAGAATCATCAAGATTATACATTCTTGGATAATCAATTATAATGCGTTAATGTTGCAAACAAAAACCTACCCCAAAACATTTGTGTCAAACACAATTTTGGAGACAGAGAATGTTTGCTCAATAGAAGAAGGGAATCAATAGATCAGAAACCAAAGGATAATGGGTTGAAAATGAAATAGAGAGAGATTTATATCTCTCTTTCAAATGAAGCAAATCATGGACAGAAACTTGAATCCAAATAACAAAGTCTGTGACTTCGTTGCCATCTTTTTACGGCACCAATTCAAATCAGAATTCGAGGGTTCGAATGACCAAGATTCATAGAGATCGGGCGTTCTTGGTTGAATATCAAGAACAGGAACGGGAACGGAAAGCTTTATATTTTATTTTGTATCATCATCTCTCTCTTTCTTGTGACTATGCGATCAACTTTTTTTTGTTGGCACCAATTCAAATCAAGATTTCTAGGGTTTGAAATTTCAAGAACATCGTTACCATTACCGTCAGTGTCGCAACGAATAAGAAGAAAAAAAATTGGCTCAAAACATCAACACCAAACACGAAGATGATACCGGTCGAATCGATTAATGCAGATGATTGAAGATTGATAGGGAGAAAAAGAGATATCGAATTAAAGCGATCAGGGTTGAGAGCACGCACCTGTTTTTCTTATTATGGTTCCGCCAGAATAATTGAATTCAACACAGAAGATACTATTTTTTTTTCTCCGATTTTAGTCTTTTTTCCGATTTCAGTCTTAAGCCTCTTTTTCTCCCACTGATAAAGCAACCGCAAACTTGGTACTGGTCGAACCTATTTATAAGGTTAAAGTCGGGGTATTTTTTAAACCGGTTAAAAACATTAAGTCGTATTTATATTTATATTTTATATAATATAATATTTATAAAAGTATTTATCCTTTCAAAAAAAAAAAAATTACAAAAATTTGTAATATTTTATTGCATTCAAAATAAAAATAAAGTAATATATAATGTAATTTTTATTTTTGACAATTTAAAAAATAAATAGTTATAGTTAAAATAAATTATTATTGCTAGAAATTTAGACAAAACTATATTGAAGGTCGTTTATATTGATTTTCATCATTTATCATTTTTTTTCACATAGGTTCCTATATTTTTATAAATGTTTACAATTTATTAGTAAACTTTATTTCTTTCTCGCATACACATTTTACCTATAAACATTTACGACTTAAACTAGGATACATCATTATTTTTTAAGAAAAATTGACATTATGACGGATCTTTTACAACTAAATAAAATAAAAAATCTGAATATAATTTTGCCTATAATATATTATTATAATTAAAGGATATGCACGCAATAAAAAAAAATGATATGCAAAGGTGAGGTGTTATGGTATAGTAATGAATTTTGATTGAGTGTTTTTTAAAAAATTAATGATCATTTCATTAAATAAAATCTAACAACAAATCAAAAGTAATGACAACATAAATATAAGGCTGAGTCTCTTCAATCTACGTACAATTCGAATTATAAAAAGCATATTTAGCAAATTACTGGCATCATGCCTAACATATAAAAATTTAAACTATAAAAACAAACATTAAAATTAATACAATTTCCAAATAATAGAACCAACATATGAATTTTTAGTTTCAAATCGATCCAAAAAAATCATAAATTCAACCAAAATAACCAAAAATAGATATTTTTTTTCCATATGTTTAGGCTATTATATATAAGAAGGTTCGATTTAGTTTTTAATTTACATAACTAAAACTGAATCGAACTGAACTGTAAATATTAATTTAGCAACCAATTATTTTTATTACTACTACTAAAAATTTCAAGATTAATTGTGTTCCTTATATTGAATGTAGTTAAATTTTAGTAGTTGTATTTTAAATTTCAACCATTGGAATTGTTAAGATACCTATTATCAATTAAAGATGTAATTATTATTTTATTTGACAACTCTATTTTATTATTATCTTTGTTTTGTATTTGTAATGCACATAATAATAACATATAATAAAATAGAGATCTCAAATAAGATAATAATCACATGTTTAATTTTAACAATTCTATTTTATTATAGGTTATCATTATTATCTTGGCTTAATTGCACTTTTGGTCCCCCTATTATAGATGAAAATCGAAAGTAGTCCCCCCATTTTGTTTGTCCTCAGTTTTAGTCCCCCAAACAGAATTTAAGTGAAGAGGTCTGACAAAATTATCTTCAGGTACTATTTAATAATTAATGCTCACTGATTTGATTAGGCTTGTTTAATAATTATTAGGTTTAATTGCACTTTTGGTCCCTCTATTATAGGTGAAAATCGAAAGTAGTCCCCTCATTTTGTTTGTCCTCAGTTTTAGTCCCCAAATGTGGAATAAACTCATTATTATATTATTTGTGATTAAAAAATATAATATATATTTTTTAAAATCCTTATTTTAATTGTGACAATATTTTTAAAAATACAATTTAATTATTAAAATTAAGTTAAAAGAAAAAACACCTAAAATCGTGAACCCTAAACAAATCAAAATCAAAAGCATTCACTCATGAACCCTAAAATCATTCTGAACCCTAAAATCATGAACCCTAAACAGAAACCGTGAAATCGTGTTTGTCTTTTGTTCACTCGTTTTCATCAGTGACTCGTTTTCATCAGTGTTCGTTGTTTGTTCATCTTTCGTTTTCATCAGTGTTCAAATGGCGAGTGGAGGTCATTTCGAGTTATCTTCATCTTCACATACGAAAGAAGATACAAAGTTGTGTTAGGTATGTGATTTTAGGGTTTTCGCTTTGTTTTATTATTAACATTATTAAACTTTGTATTGAACTTTGATTTTATGGCCAAAATTTTTTCTCTACACTGTTAACAGAACTCTATGCCTTTTTAATAATGTGGTCCATGCGTTTTTAATAATGTGGTCCATATGCTCTATTGTATTATTTTGTGGTGCATGTGTAGTTTGTTTGAGGCTTAGTTTGACTGATTTTTTCAATGGTTTGTTTTGTGCAGGCCAGCTTCAGTCGACAGAGTTAGGTTAAGAATTAACCATGGGGGTAGTTTTGTAAACCACCCAGTGAAGATGTACGTTTGTGCCCAAGTGGATGAGATAAATTGGTCTTGGGATGTAGACTTAATGTCCCACATGCAAATTACTAAAATGGTCAAAAGTTTGGGATATATGAGTATTAAACGTTTGTGGTACCAGTATCCGAATTACTCATTTACACATGGACTTAGACCTCTCAACAATGACGAGGATGTATTAAAGTTTGCTGAAGATATCAAAGGGTTCAACGTAATTGACGTCTTTTTGGAACACTGTATAGATAATCCTATTATTAGTGATGAAAGTCCAATTCAAGAGCCAACTAAAGCTGAAAAACTCCAAGGTGAAGGTGAACAAGTTCAAGCTGAAGCAAATTCTGAACCAGAAACTGAACCAGATCAACCAGATTATGAACCACTTCAACTTGAACAAGATAAATCAGAATCAGAACCAATTCAAACTAAAGCAGAATCTGAATCTAAATCTGTACCTGTTCAACCTGAATCTGAAGCTGTTCAACCTGAATCTGAAGCTGTTCAACCTGAATCTGAAGCTGTTCAAACTGAACAAGATAGATCAGAATCTGAACCAGTTCAAACTGAACCAGATCAACCAGAATCTTAACCTGTTCAACCTGAATCTGAAGCAGTGCATGGTGAAGATTATCTGAGTGAAGAAGATGAAGATTATGTTGCTAACTCAAATGATGACGATGCTAATATGGGTGAGTTATATGAGGATGAGGATTGGGACTGGATTTCTGAAATACCAACTGAGATCTTTGTTAATGTTGGTGATGAAAATTCATTTGAAAGGCATGCAAACCTAAGAGGAAACCCAAGGCCTAGTTCTGCAACTGATTTTGAAGAAAGTGATGTGAATTCTGATGATTTGGATACTCCACCAGGAAGTGAAGTTGATGAAGAGAATGTTAAGAAATTTCCTAAATTTAACCAACCTGAAAATGGTGATGAAGTAAGGTTTGAGTTGGGCCTAAAGTTCAATACAAAAGAGCAGGTTAAGAATATCGTTAAAGATTTTGCAATGAAGACTAAGAAAAACTTGTATTTCAAAAAGAATGATGGAAAGAGAATCATTGTTAGGTGTGAGCCAGAATGTCCATTTTACATGAGGATCAGTAAGAGGACATCAAATGAATATTGACAATTAGTGAGTTTCATAGATGATCATACATGTCATAGGAGGGCAAAAAATAGACAAGCTAAGACTGAATGGCTTGCTAAGAAATTCTTTCCTATGTTGAGACATACACCTGAAATGAAACCCAAGAGATTGATTGTTGAGGCATTTGATAAATGGGGTGTGAAGCTGTCTACATACCAAGCATATAGAGCCAAAGTAAGAGCCATAGAAATGATTCAAGGTGCTCAAAGGGAGCAATATGCACATTTGAGAGAATATGC
>NC_021161.2:40092-47850 GCF_000331145.2 Cicer arietinum
AGTAGGTAAAGATGGGAATAATCAAATGATTCCCATTGCATATGCAGTTGTTGAAGCAGAAACAAAAGACTCATGGCAATGGTTTTTGGATCTTTTACTGGAGGACCTCAACAATGTTCAGCATAAGCAATATCCATTCATTTCAGATCAACAAAAGGTATGTGTGTTGAAGTTTATGTAATCGGTTTCTAAATTATGCAATCTGTTTCTGAATTAAGCAATTTGTTCTGTGTAATCTGTTTCTAAATAAGCTATTTGAATTATGAATTAAATAAGCTATATGTTTCTGAATTATGAATTAAATAAGCTATATGTTTATGAATTGATTTCATGGATTGATACCTGCCATTGCCAACATTGGGGCCCATGTGGAACACCGATTATGTGTTAAACACTTGTATGGGAATTGGAAAAAAAAAGGTATCCCGGAGGACATATGAAAGAGCTTCTTTGGTTGGCAGCAGGAGCTACTGTGGTCCAGGATTGTGAGAAAACAATTCAAAAAATTAAGGCAATCAATGAAGATGCTTGGAAAGACATGATGCAACTCCCACCATCTATGTGGACTAGGTCAACATTTCGCACTAATACACAATGTGACCTCCAAGTAAACAACATGTGTGAGGCTTTCAACATGGCTGTATTGGAGTATAGAGATAAGCCTATCATAACACTACTTGAAGGTTTGAAACATTACATTACAATAAGGATTGTCAAACAAAAAGAACTCATGCTACGATATAGAGGGAATATATGTCCTAGGATTCAACAAATATTGGAAAAGGCAAAAAGAGTAGCTGGGGTTGGTTCCCAACTTGGTATGGAGATAATGATTTTAACTTGTTTAGTGTCACAAATGGTGTAGATACTTATACGGTAAATCTACACACAAAAACGTGTGCTTGTCGTAAGTGGGATTTGACCGGTATTCCGTGTTGCCATGATCTTGTTTGTATATGGCACAACAAAGCTGATCCAGAATCGTACGTTTCACCTTATTATAGGTATAAAACTTGATTTTAACTGCATTATTGGTATTCTGCATTATTAATGTTCTGCTTGTTCAGTTTTGGTTCTGTTCAATTGATGTTTTTGCTAATTCAGTTCTGGTATTCTGCATTATACTATTCTACTAGTTCCATTTTGGTTCTGGTTTCAATTCTGGTTCTGATTTTAACATGATGTTCATTTGAAGCAATTTTGTTCTGGTTTTATTCTGCTAGTTTAATTTTGGTTCTGGTTTTAATTCTGGTTCTGATTTTAACATGATTTTAACATGATGTTCATTAGATAGATGTTCTAGTTTCAATTCTAGTTCAGCTACATGGTTTTTTTCTGCTAGTTTCAATTCTAGTTCAGTTAGATGGTTTTGTTCAAGTTTGGTTCTGGTTCTGCCCTGCAATTTTGTTCTAGTTTGGTTCTGGTTTAGTTCTGGTTCAGTTTGTTCTAATTTTTTCTTGTTTGGTTCTGGTTTAGTTTGGTTCTGGTTCTGCCCGGCAATTTGGTTTTGGTTTTGTTCTGCTAGTTCATAACATTCAGTTTATAGCATGTGGCTTTCAACATGTTGGTTTTTAACATGTTGATTTTAACATGCTGGTTTTTAACATGCTGGTTTTTAACATGCTGCTTTTAACATGTTTCTGGTTCTTTAAATAGGAGAACAAACTTCTTAACATGTTACTCTTACATTATAATGCCATCAAATGGACCAAAACTTTGGCATGCATCAAATGGAGATCCTATAAGTCCCCCAATCATGAGAAGAGCACCGGGTAGACCAAAGAAAAATAGGAGCAAGTCCAATGACGAGTCAAAAGGTTCTAACAAACTACCAAGACGGTTTGCAACTGTGAAATGTAAAAACTGTGGGAAGCTTTGCCACAACATGAGGACATGCAAGGGTAATAGTGTAGCAGATAAAGAGATACCAAAAGGTGGAAATAACATCAACAGAACAAAGAGAGCAAAGACAACAAGGGTTGGAGGTGATGAGGGAGAAGCACCAACAATTTTATCTCAGGATTCACAGATTCCACAAATTCAAGATTCACAAATCAATTGAAGGAACTAAACTTGTGATTTTTGTTTTGGTTATTATGAATATGTAATGATACTTGGACCTATATAATTTGGTTACTTGTGAAGGAACAATTTTATTTTGTAATGCATTAGTATGACCTCTTTTTGGACCTAAGTTATGGAACGATTATTTTGTAATGCAGTAGTATGTAATGATGGAATGATATCATAATTCTAACTTCAGATTATGGACCAGATTATTTTGAATTTTTTTTTTGATTATTCTGATTATTTTGGAAAATTGTTTGACTAAATTGCATTAATACAATGATATCAAATTTAGGTTCAAAAATTAGAAAATTGTTCTGATTATTTTGACCAGATTATTCTGATTATTTCAAACAACTGAAAAATTGTTTGATTAAATTGTATTTATACAATGATATCAAATTGAGTTATTAACATGTAAAAATAGACAATCGAATTACAATAATACTAATTTCATTTCATAATAACAACCTTACAAATTTGATTATATTAAACAATTACATTACAATTTCAACCATAAACACCCTAAATTACATAATTGCAAAACACCATTAATCCAATCATTTTAATTACTTCAACATTACAATAACCAAAAGAACAATAATCAAAAGCCATGAAAGTGTCAGAAAGCCCCTCATTAGTTTCAACTTCAACTTCATTTCATCATCACAATTTTTTGTCACATAGTCTTTCTTCTTGAATTCATTAATCCTTTTCATCAAAGACATAATAATTTCTTTTGCACGTTCTGTAATTGGCTCATCAAACCAATAAAAAAATTGCAAGATTTTTTACCCTGCAACTGAAACAACATAACAACAAAACAAGAAGTACCTTGTAACTAAACAACATAACAACAAATTTTTATAATCTCTAAACAATACAAAAAAAAAAAAATTCCAGAATTTTGACAAATAGTTTACCTTATAAAATCCACAACCATGAAACCTTCGACCTCGATTTTCAGTCACCCAGAAGTACACAAAGGAGATGCAAGATTTTTTACCCTGTAACTGAAACAACATAACAACAAAACAAGAAGTACCTTGTAACTAAACAACATAACAACAAATTTTTATAATCTCTAAACAATACAAAAAAAAAAAAATTCCAGAATTTTGACAAATAGTTTACCTTATAAAATCCACAACCATGAAACCTTCGACCTGGATTTTCAGCCGTCCAAGAAGTACACAAAGGAGATTCAAGTCTACATAAACATTCTCTTCTTCTAATTCTCAAATGAGAATTGTTGCTTGTAACTGAATATGAATGACAAGACATTATTTTCCCCAAAAAACACAACGAACAAACGAAGAAGAAACGAAACAGAGAAAAAAGAAGAAACAACGGAATACAAAGGACGAACACGAAGACGATAAAGAAGAAGAACCCAGGTGAAAAGGGAAGATGACCAACAATGAAGAAGAAGACGAAATCGGAATTGAATGATGATGATGAAGAAAAGGGAAATGGTCGATTTTGATGAAAATGGTGCACGATTTGGGGATTTTGTTGAATTGGGGTTGTTTTTTGATTTAGGGTTCAAGATAGTTCATATGCTTCTGATTTTCATTTGCGTTCACGCTGCTTCAGATGTTTTTCATTTTGATATGTTTAGGTTTTTTCTTTTAACTTAATTTTAATAATTAAATTGTATTTTTAAAAATATTGTCACAATTATAATAATGGTTTTTAAAAATATAAATTATATTTTTTAATCAGAAATAATATAATAATGAGTTTATTCCACATAAGCGTCTGCAACGTCACCCTTTTATTGACACGTCATTAAAAAATGACAAGTAATCATGATTGGGACTCAAATTCTGTTTGGGGGACTAAAACTGAGGACAAACAAAATGGGAGAACTACTTTCGATTTTCACCTATAATAGGGGGACCAAAAGTGCAATTAAGCCTATTATCTTTGTTTTGTAGTCGTACTACATATCAAAGATAATAATAACATATAATAAAATAGAGTTGTCAAATAAAGTCAAAATTTATATCTTTATTTTATAACTATATTTTATTATATGTTATTATTATCTTCGTTTTGTAGTTGTGTTTTGTAACGAATATAATAATAACATATAATAAACTACAACTGTCAATTAAATATATAATTATTATTATTTTGTCAATGTTAAATTTTTATGCGGATCTTCACATTACAAGACACATAAATCAAGGTTTATTATTAGTAACTATATAAAAAATAATTAAGAAACACCAAATATGCTAGACAAAAATTGAGTGAAATGAACAAATTAAAACAATATGTACATAATAAAAAAAAATATCATAACATTTATCAGTTTATAGAATAAAATAAGTCAAAAAAACAACTTGAAAAAATCATGGCAAATATCAAAAGAAGAAATCATTTTAACATCAACAATCAAAAAATCAACTCAATATGAACAACAGAAAAGAATCATAAAATAAGAGGAATAATAAATTCAAAGGAAATATACCCAACATCAACAAATTATAAAATCCATTCAAAATCAACAATAAAAAAAATAGAGCAAAATTAAAAAATTATTTCATCAACATAATAAGAAAATCAAAGGAAATTATTACAAATATGAAAAAGAAAAAAAAAACAATGCCTTGGAAAAACCAATAGGAAAAGGAGGGAGAGGAGAGTCGGTAGTTGAAGTAGAGGAGGGAGGAGATGGGGAGGCAAATAAGAGCGTGGTGAAGGAGAGATAAGGAAAAACGATTAAATGTTGGTGAGGAGGGAGCGAAAGACGTGAGTGAGAAAAGAAAAAAATGATATACAAATATAATATTATTAAAAAATGAGATTATTGTATTATATAAATTTAACAAATCAAACAAAATATTATAGTAGAACAAAATAAGTGTATCCTATCCTAAAACAGGATATATGGCTACTACGCTAAAACATGCATAACAACTAACAAAAAAAAAAAAAAAAAAACTAATTAATCCAACAACCCTTAACTACTTTAACTATTCTAATTTTCCTATATCCTAACAATACACTTCTCTTCAAAACAACCTTGTCCTCAAGGTTGCAAACTATTCTCATAAAATAATAAAAATATAATTTTCCACTTGGATCTGGATACCATAAGGTTCCAAACTATTCTCATAAAATAATAAAAATACAATTTTCAATTTGGATATGGATTCCATTGTTGAGGTATTGGAGACTCATTGTTGAGTTTCATATACACTTTTTTCTGCATTTTCCTTTCATAACAGCAAACCCACTAAGTTATGAATTGAACTCAATGTGTCTTGGGTTAGATCCAATAAAGTATGGTCTCTAATTAGATTATCCAATTTCCTTGTTTTGTGAACTAGAAGGCTATAATCAGATTGGCCCGGGCCCATTATGTCTAAAATTGGATCTAACATTAACGATGCTCTTTTTGCTTGTTTCTCCCTCTTCTTTGTTAGACTCGAACTTTCACCTCAATTGTGACCGATATGAATGTCCGAGAAGTTTTTTGGCCACAATTTCAAATATGAAGGACAAGGAGACAAGGCTTGAATCGAATATAACATTGGCTACGTCAAGTATGGCTTCAAGGACAAAAGCTCAGCCAAAAGGAAAATAGATGATCAATGAGAACAAGACATGAAAGACGAATAATGCCATTGATGAACCTTGAAAAGTGCCAACTCGTCGATGTTGTCCTTCAGGTCCTTCAGCAAATAAGCCATCAAATGTAGTTCATGTGTGGTCAATTTCCTTATATAATTGCGATTTATGTTGCTTATGATTGAACTTTCCAATATCACGACTCCGACGACGACACATGGCTTGCTAGAATCGTAAAGGACCAGGAATTAGTGCCTTTGCGCAGAATTTGATTGTTGTTTTCTCTCTCCTCTATTTAATAGTTGTTTCCTATCTCCTCTGCCACAGTTTTTTATTTGTCGATTAACATTATTTCCTCCATGTCTGAAACCCTAACGCCTAACTCCCTAAACCCTCTAATTGAGTAATAAAATTTGAATTGTTCCATATACTTTTAGGTAGTGACATGTGTACTTTCAGATAGGGTTGTAAGTACGGGTAGGTATGCGTGCGTGATACATGAAAACAAGGTAGATTTTGCTCTAGAGAATGATTTTAAATTATATCACTTGATTTTCCAATACAATACACATCAACCCCTTTTGTATTACTATATTTTATCATCGTGAAGTTATCCAACCATGTCACATGTGTAAGCTATTTGATGAAAATTGTTGTTGCCATTGCTATTCACAACTTTGGGATAATAGGATTTGTGTTAGGGTTTCATGATTAGAGTTTTAGGTTTAGGGTTTCTAGTTTACGGTTTCAGGTTAAGCGTTTTGGTTTTAGGGTATATGGCTTAGGGTTTTGGGATTAGGGTTTCAGGTTTAGCATTTAGGGTTTAGGGTTTCGAGTTTAGATTTTTGGGTTTAGGGTTTCGGGTTAAGTTATTCGGGATTAGGGTTTTAGGTTTAGTGTTTTCGGGTTTAAGGTTTGGTATAGGGTTTTCGGATTCGGGTTTTAGGTTTAGGGTTTCGGGTTTAGATTTTCGGGTTTAGGGTTTTTGGTTTTAGGTTTCTGGTTTTGGGTTTAGGGTTTCGGTTTTCGTGTTCAGGTTTTCGGGTTTAGGGTTTCGAGTTAGGGTTTTGGGATTTGGGTTTAGGGTTTAGATTTATATTAGACATGACATTGTCGAGTTTATGTTTTATGTTTCGTTAATGTGTAGACTTGATTATCCGATACATTAACATATCATCATATATTATATTCTAGATTGTTAGTATATGGTGTTATATTTTGGTATTAGAGTGTTTTGATCTATATCAGAATGCTTGTCAGGGGATAGTTTTTTAGTCTTGTTACGGAATATTCCTCACTGAAACATTGTGTGCTAATTTCACAAGCACATGAATCCTAATATTACTCGACTTATCAAAGTATGTGGGATATGTATATCCTCAGGATATTTAAGAATGACATATTAAGATAATTGTATAGTATGGGAATGTGATCTTTGAATCTAGTAACTTTTAGAATAATATTGGAAGGATGTTTGAGATAAATAACGTAAATTAGTTGGTGGTTCAAAATTTTAGAATAATATTGGAAGGATGTTTGAGATAAATAACGTAAATTAGTTGGTGGTTCAAAATCTTGGTGAATGAATAGTTGAGGGAACAAATGAAATATTTGACTGGTATTAGAAATATAGGCATATAATAGTAAGTATGCTTTTGTTGTTAGTTTCACGCATAAGACTAAATGGTGACTTTTAGGTGGAATAATTAGTTGTTATAAAGATGGATGTAGAGGTGGGAATAGGCTAGGCCAGACCAGGCTTTGAATGCCTGAGCCTGGCCTACGATCAATTTTTGAGGCCTAAGTCTGGCCTACGGCCTATGATAGACTTTTTTTTTCGGCATGACCCTGGCCTACGGCCTATCATGGTCTGGCCTGTAAGCCTATTTAAAAGCCTTATTCACATTAAAAATAATTTTTCTAACAAAATAATTTAAAAAAATATGAAACAAACACCCTTTAAACCCTAAAAAATAATTTTTGGTTTAAAAGAATAAATTTTTTATTAAAACAAACGCACTCATTTTTATCTCTCAAACAAATGGTCTCAAACAAACTCAGATTATTACCTCTCAAACAAATCCTTATATATATATATATATATATATA